>NC_091121.1:184827219-185127219 GCF_040183065.1 Periplaneta americana | reverse complement strand
CCATCTTGGAAATTTATTGCTTTCTTCGCAACCTTCAATAATTTCTTCAAAGTCGGAACTTCTTTCTGCATGGTATAAAATTCTTGTATCTTTCTTCTTAAAATACATCTGTCCATATCATTTACAATAATTAAAAGTTCCCTTGGTCTGTTCCTCCCTGGTGACTCTAGCTTTTCATCTCCTGCACAGACTCCCTCTCGCCTGATTTTCTTTATTAGGCGCTCTGACCCGCCTTTATAAATTACACAAAAATGTTGTATTATATCAGTATTAGTTAAGTAATTTTAATACATAATCAATTGAAATAAAATAAGCCTCATCTGTGATCGCAGCTGCTCTTTTCATTGCCTGATTTAGAGGAAACAGATATTGACCTGTTTGTTTCTTTTCATTGAAAAATGCTATTATTTGCTTCATAATATTTTTTTCACCACTCCGTGCTACAGTATTCATGTTGAGTTGACAACACTGGACTGCAAGTGCAAATAAACTGAAGAAGGTTCAAAATTGTGAGCAGTGGGGGAGAGAAACGGAGAGAGATAGGAATGCAGGGAGGGAAATGAATTACCGAGGCTGAGAAGGAATTAGGGTTCCGTTCGCATATCTTACCGGGGGCACAGATCCGATGGTTCGACTATAAATAACATTCAACATCTATTGGTGAGGTTATGGTGGACAATTACATGATGTCCAAATCCTGCCGACCTGATAACACCTGATTTGTTTGGGTTTTGTGAAGGATGATGTCTATGCAGATCGGCTCAGAGATATTAATAATCTCAAAGTAAACATTTTTTTCAGGTTTTGAGACAGAACACACATGGAAGAAATAAGCCTCATGATATGAACTATCTTGTGGACGCAAAGGAGGTGGGACATTGAGGTATAATGTGGACAAAAGTCCCATCATTCTAGAATGTATTTGCAGATTACTGAATAATAGTGGGTTAGATGAGGGCACAGCTGACGTGAGGTCTAGATCAGGGCTGGGCACATTACGTGATTCTGAGAAATGAGCACTGTTTACTGTAAAGAGCAATTCTCCCGAGCGGCGTGATGCTTGCATACTGTACGTCACTCGCTGTCAGTGCAGCGGTTGACTCTGTAGTAGGATGGCGAACTTTGAAGATGCACCCACCTGAGAAGCTGTATGTCAGACGAAAACCTAAATTATGTTTTGAGATTGAACATGGCTAATTCATTTGTTCCAAACATTAAACGACTTCTGCAAATGAAACGATCTCATAAGTCTCAGAAAACAACCACATAGTTATTTTGGTTATTGAGTTTGAAAAAGTTTTGTTTCAATAGCAAATATTTATTGATTTCAGATCGATAGAAGTACGATTTTGTTACAATAGTTTATTCATACAAAAAAGGTGTAAGAGAATGTTTATTAATAATTTTGTAATTGTATTTATTTTATTTATTTAACTAGCTAGCTAGTGAGTACAAATTAAATTTATAAAACAAAAGTGTTTCTAGCCACTACCGTAACAGCCAGGCTCACGTACAGTGTGGTCTTAGCCTATAACATAACGTTAAATTTACAAAGATAGTAAATTTCTGATTTAAATCCTTTATTACATATGTTTATATTATTCATCATCATATCCGTCACGTATTAGACCCTACAGGATCTGTTACGGTCTCATGCCAGCGCTTTCGTGGTCTTACCAATTTCCTCTCTCCTCTTGGTACATAAGTAAGAACCTGTTTAGGCCATCTAGTGCGATCCATCCTTTCGACATGCTTTTTTCCACTGAAGTCGATATTGTTGAATAAAATTAACTATAGGATCCATTTTGAGTTCCTGCAATATGTCCACATTTTTACGGTGTTCCAGCAAAGAGCATCCCGCTGTTCGTCGCATGAACCTCATTTCCGCTGTCATCACCAGCTTTTCTGACTGTCCATACCTCGCTACCGTAAGTGTGGTATTATTAATACCATTATGTAATTGTTAAAGCATTGTGCATATAGCCTAATGATTTGTGTGTGTTTATGTGCGTGCGTGCATATGTGTGTGTGTAGAGCGAAGTTTATTCCATTAAATTAATAAGGCCCAATTGTATAAAACTCCCTGACTAAAGATCAACTTTGATCGAAGATCGAAAAGTAAACCGAGTTCAGACACTTCTTCTATTGTATAAAACTTTTCTGCGATCAAATTACCTTGGTTCAAATGCAATCTAAGTTCACGTGAAGAGGATTTGGCAACATCGCATAAACAGGTGAAATACGTGATGCGCGGACCATGTTATACAGGTTTGTTCAGTGTTGCCAATCTGGTGATTTTAACTATTTTTCAACAACAATTTCTTTTAACTTTTATATTGCTTAAATAGGGATTTAGTGACCTTTTTAGCACCCATAGTGACAAAATTTAATCTTTCTTTGTTGATAATGAGAAATTTAGCGACTTTACAACTACTTTTTCGCAACTTTCCGTATTACACTCTGTTGGAGACTAGTTTTTTTTTTTTTGCAATGTAAATAATGGCGGACAATAAGAAGAAAAGAAGAAGGTTGACTGTTCTCCGAGTTATCATATTGTTATGGTGTTTGATACTGCTAAACATAATAAAGCTTTATAAAACGACAATTTTCGTTTAGTAATACAGGTAATTGAACATTTATGAATGTACCTATCTTATCCATTAATAATTAATGGTTGTTATAAACATAATATAATTATAGGTTATGTTATTTGATACTGCTGAACACGATAGAGCCTTATAAAATATAAGATTGTTTGTGTATTAAGGCAAGAAATTGAAAGAAATATATATAAATGTACCTAACATATCTATTAATATTAATAATAATGGATATTTTATTTGCACAATCTGTCACTCGTATATTTCAAACAGGAAAGAATAACTGAACTTAGATCATCTAACTTAATCGGAGAAATTTCGTCAGTCAAAGTTGACTTTAGTTTGAGACAAATTAATCTCAGATTAGACTTTATACAACACAAAATTCCAAGTTCAGCTGAAACAAGGATCAATTTAACCTCTGATCTAAGATTAAATGGTTTATACAATCGGGCCTAAGAGTGTTATAAATTCTGTAATGTACAATGGATTGATGTAATATCCTTATAAACTATTACGTACTGACAGACTGAATGACTAGAACAACTGTGGCTCTTGTTACATTAATGCAGGGAAGGTAGCTGTAATGCGAGTCCGCCACTGCGTGAGCGTTCTGCTCCGGCTTAGAATTGAAGTGCCTTGTGGAGCGAGAGCAGCTCTGGCCGACTAGACTGAACCGCTCTCATGCCCGGCACTGGTCTAGATTGTGACAAGGTTATAGTGGGTTAAATGAGGGAATAGCTGAGTGATGAGACACCAAGGACTGTGACAAAATTGGAGCGGGTTAGAGGAGGAGAGAGCTAAGTGACAGAGACCGAGGTCTGTTACAAGGTTAGAGTGGGTTAGTTGAGAAGATATCTAAGTGAAGTGAGGCCAAGACTCTGACAAGGTAGAGTTATTTTATATTGCTTTCTCCTCAATTTTAGTAGTTTCTAAGAGCCGTATTCATAGACATTTTTAGCGCGGGCTTCCAGTGGATGATCAGCGTTTTTCGTATTCATAAACCAGTGTTAGCGATAGGATATGATTTGAATTCTGTACTAGTAACCAGTGGATAGCCGGGGCTAGCTTAGTATGCTCGTAGCGCGTGCTGCAAAATGTCTATCAATAGCACCCTAAGTTATTTCTCAAGTCTAATCAAGGAGCTTGAAATAAAGTTGGTCGAGAAAATACGCCACTTGCTAATGTAAATGATTAGGGCTACCAAATTTTTTTACAATAAAAGTTTAGAGTATAATGAAGCATATCAATATCAAAGCGATTTATCAATAAATGTGAAAGTCAGGACACTGACGGACACGTGCTATAGGTTACTGATAACTTCATAAAGATATCGAGTCTGTTCTGTCACTTTGCACTAGAAAATATTTAACTACAACTGTTAAATTCTGCAATGCAATAGATCTCCAAGATCAATCAAGAGAATTAAATAATTTCAAATTTTTCTCTTGTAGATTTGACACTTTCTCCAAGTCTGTCAAGCTGCCATCACATACATAGACATAGACTCTCCACTTCTTAGAATCTGTTCCTTCTATAATAAACTGAGAAATATTGACATCTTTCAGGATAGAACCACACTCTTCAGAGAAACAAATACCGGTAGCGTTCAAAACACTCCATAAGTATTTTGCTAATAAATAGATCTTAACTGGTTTGCATATTGTATTTTTGGTCTTCTTTCTTAGATTATTTCATATCAATTATCATTACGAACTCACTCCTAATTCTGACTTAACGTAGGTCTAGTCCCTCATCAGTTATTGTATTATTGTTACTAATCTGTGACTAGTTATTTGCATTTCATGTTTTCTTCATACTGTGAATACTTTTGTTTTTGTTTACCGAGATTTGCATGTAATATTTGCTTGATATCTTTTGTTGAGTAGTATTGGATTGTAACTGTTTAAGTTTAAATACCATTATTATATGTATTACTATAATATTAAAATGGATTTGAGGGAGGTGGGATATGATGGTAGAGACTGGATTAATCTTGCTCAGGATAGGGACCAATGGCGGGCTTATGTGAGGGCGGCAATGAACCTCCGGGTTGCTTAAAAGCCAGTAAGTAAGCAAGTATATGTATTACTACTGTTATTTTCATTTTATCTACTCTGTAATTACATTGCTGAGTGGATTAAATAAATAAATAAAAGTAGATGAAAAGTAGTTGCCTTTAACTTTTCTTATTTCAGGGGAGCAGAAATTTCATCTCATTTGAGGAGTATCCCCAAAAATTTAGGAGCCAGCAAGGATCCCAACAACCTTATTCATATCATTAATCGAGTTGCTACTTGACACTGATCTCGATATTACTTTTTCTAAACATTTAAATTGCCAACTCTCCTTGCAAATGAATCATGCACTTTGTAAATTAGCTGAGTGGTGCAGAAAAAATTATATGAATGTTAATGTAGACAAAACAAATTACCAAATACTCTCCTCAGCTCATCAAATAACAATGGTTTCACTTCTATTGAATAATGAACCCATCACACAAACACAAGCTTATAAATATTTTGATGTAACTTTTGATAGCAAATTGACCTGGAAACATCATGTAGGCTACCTATAGCAATGGAGAAGACACGTAGAAGACTTTCCACCTTGAAAAGACTAGCTGGAAGTGAATGGGAATGCTCTAGACAAGTCTTGCTTACAACATATAAAACACATATTAAACAAATTCTCCAGTAAGGTTGTGAAACAATTATTACATCAAAAAAATCAAATTTAGATAAAATTGAGAGAGTCCAAAATCAAACTACACATTATTACAGGTGCTGTTTCATCCATACCTATATCAGTTCTGTAAGGTTTTACAGATAACACTCCATTACTTACTTACTTACAAATGGCTTTTAAGGAACCCGGAGGTTCATTGCCGCCCTCACATAAGCCCGCCAGAGGTCCCTCTCCTGAGCAAGATTAATCCAGTCTCTATCATCATATCCCACCTCCCTCAAATCCATTTTAATATTATCTTCCCATTTACGTCTCGGCCTCCCCAAAGATCTTTTTCCCTCCGGTCTCCCAACTAACACTCTATATGCATTTCTGGATTCGCCCATACGTGCTACATTACTCCATTACTATCAGACAGAAATCAATGTAGCCTAATTTTACATCAAAAACTGAAAAGAATACCTAACGTAGACTACTGGAGAATCTACTCCGATACTCTTACAACCTTAGAGACCCAACAATGTTTCATCAGAAAGTTAAATATTTCCAAAAATAATATACTCTTCCATTAGACAAAAATAATATGAAAAATTTACATCTTCCGCCTTATTCTGACAACAGATTAAAAATCCATAATAATATAAATTTGATAGAACAAATTAAACAACAGAATAAAAATCCTATTCATTTGAAACAAATTGCACTAGAAATTAATACAAACTGAGTGGGTACACATCTACATGGATGGCTCTAAAGTTGGCAATAACTTTAATAAAACGACTGGTGCTGGAATATGTTGTTGTTTTCTAATGCCAGGCGTTTGACAAAGTCATTTGACCTCTTGCACTCCAGTATTTTTCAAAGATATTATCATGACCAACCAATGAAGCACAGATTTTGATGTGGTGCTGGAATACACAGAAATTATTTTGTTCTAAAATTCAACTCACTTCGATCGAGAACTTGAGGCAGTCCTTCGTACTCTGCTTATACACCTTGCATAGGCTATATACGAATCTGTGACACATTAGGTTTGGTTGGTTTAGGCTTTTGTTATGCCTTGCATAGGCTATACCATCAACTGCATCTCCACAAAAAAATTCCGGAAAAGCGAGCATTGAGGTAGTTCCGGTGATTTTGGAAGTGAAAATGGTCTAATTTGTAAGAGATTTCTTGCGGAGATGGATTTCAAAGATTAAGGATTTTATCCCTTACAAATTCAACGATTTTTACATCCGAAATCACGAGAACTACTTGTGCGTTAGTTTCTCCTGGTTATGTAATAGAATAGCCTAGGCCTAGATTTATTTTAAATCATAAACACTATTTCTTTATTGCAAGAGAATTGTATCTAAAGAACTGACAGAAATACAAATACCCTAATACTAGATGATATAGGCCTACCTGTTACATATTTTGGGTAAGTAATCCAAAATGTTAATCATAACATACCTGGCGACCCCCTATCTCCAATTTCCCTTCTTTCCGGTCTTTCCCCTTGATCTTCACCCAAAAGAGCGAGAAGACCATCTCTAAATTCAGGGAATGTCACTCTTTTGTTAGAAGCAGTATTTCCAAGCAAACATTTCATCAACTGAAAGCCTTGCTCTTCAAGTTGCAATTTTTCACAAAGTTGTTCTAACCCATGACCATCCAAACTCCCAGATTGGTCTTGATCACAGCTTTCAAACACAGCCAACAGCTGCTGCTCGTACGGGTCAAGTTCTCGCCCCTCCATTGCATGGCAGTGGAGGTGCACAGCACCTTGGAACAAGATTTATAATATTAAATGTGTATCAAGTGTGAAACCATTCACGTCTAATCTAATCTAACCTCCGTGTGACATTGTTACATTTTAATCTATTCTAGATATAATTTGATAATGTTCAAACGCTAGTAGTAAACAATGACTATTTATGCGCAATACTAACCTTTTTATATGAAAACTGATACGGAATATGTTAAGTGATAGATAATTTCTAATTAGAAACGGTATCACACCAAACTGTCAAGACTCGGTACTTCCCAGTGCACTTCGTAGATGTCTCCACTATCATACATGGCGATGTTGAAAACGTGAGATAAATGTCGTAATTATATTTCATGAAAATAAACTGGGTAATGATTATTAATAAATAACACGATGTCTGATGACCTGGATGATATACAGGTATGTTCTATTGAGAGCTGTGGAAATGAATACATATAATTAAAACTCAAAGATTCGGTACGTGGCATGAAACGTGCATCTGTATTTACGAAATACTGCTGAAGAATTATTTATGTCTTTGCGTGCTACTTTAACACAACACTTGTTCTTTAGAAGAACGCACACTTTCATTTATTAAAAAGTCATCAACCACTTTACTTGAACAAATATCGTTGCATCACATAGTTGCCATGTTTGCAAAAGTGAATAGTCTGATTCAAAAATAATTTCCTAGCTTCCATTTTGAGTTGAGGACAATGTTTTGCTTGCGCAAGTATCGATTGTTGACGTAAATCGACAGTCATTTCAACTAAGCAGTCGTGCTCGATAGCTGCAGAGCTTTAAGGCGCGAGCTTCAAATTTCTTTGCTTTCAGACTTTCCCACAGTGAGAGGAGTTGGCTCTTCCTTTGTTTTTTGTTCATCTGAAGACGAAGATAGAGTCATCCTCCGAAACGTCGTAAATTCCCTTATTTATCATCAGCAATGAAAGAAATGCAAGCTTTCTCTTCAGATGTACTACTTGTGACCGACCATGCTTCCCCACTTGAGAAAAAAATGAATTCTGATAACAAGTAATTATGCAATGTGATCACCACTATTGAACACTGTTCATGATCGTTAACAAAGTCTGCGAAATTAAACATCTTTTGTTTTGCAGATAATCAAGCGATCATCGCTGACTAGGAGAATAATTTACAAAGAGTCATATTTACAACGCAAAATATATCATTAGTTCAAGTTTCAAATTTTCAATACCTGAGATGTGACAAATCTTCCTGAGTCCTGAGAGTATAGTATACTATACCATACTTCATACATGATTATGATATAAGTTGTAGGCTACAGTATGTGCAGAGACCCAAAATATAGTATAATATAGGTACTGCCAAACCGTCTAGAGTCGACCACTTTTTTTCGTATTTTTAACGCTACTTGACAGACAATGCGATCTACTATTTCACTGAAAATGTTATGTTATAGTGCACAACTCAGGGATTGTTTTGTGTTATTTTCATTTTATGAACTTCCACGATCACTGAGGAAAACAAATTTTAAACACCGGTCGACTCAACCCTGTACATGGTGTTAAGTCGACCACCACATTAAAAATACATGTAAATGAATGTTTGCTCTCATTCCGGTCGATATCGACCTCCTTTTGGATGCTTTTATTATTATTTACTTTTCTATATTTTATTTTTTATTTATTTGGGATAGAAAAATGCGAACTTTAATACAGTTATTTTAATGTGCATATATTAAATAGGTTAAGGCTCATAAATTTAATAGGAAATATTTAATTAATTAGCATACATAAAATTACGTCAAACTACACACAACATTATCACATTATTAATGTACTAATTAATAAAATAGCCCTGAAAAATACAGAAAATACAGTTTCCATCTCCTAATTAATACCATAACCCTTAAAATCAACACCAAATTTTAAGAATTCCTTTTTCTCCATAGGAACAGAAGCACTTAGTTTTCTTTCTACTTGAACATAGTCAATAAGACTCACATCCGCCACCTCAGGATATTTGAACTGGAATCCATCACAATTTCTAACAAAACGAAGTTCAGGTCCTTCTCCTGTAACCAGTTCCTCAATGCAACCGACATAAAATTTAATTGTCTTTTTAGTTGGGAACTTCACTAAAAGCTGAACTCCTGATTTAGGGTCATCGAAATTGTCATTATCATTGTTATCTTCCTCTTCAACCCACTCATCTGACGAATCTTTAATGGAATGTCGTCCGTCTTCATCACTATCACTGGACTCCTGGTATCCTCTCTGTTTTCTTTTCTTAGTGGTTTTCTTGGCTTCTCTTTTTCTGGTCTCCTCAGTTGAGACAGGATGAGAGATTTCTTCATTTAACTGAGATGTTCCGCCTTCAGTAGGCCTACTGATACAATATTTTTCCCTGGTTCAATTTCAATTTTCCTTTTCCTTTTCCTTTTCTTGGCAGCTAATTATTTTTCATATCTCATGACCTGGAGCACTTTGATGACCCCTTCTCCCACCAGTGCCGGTGTGGACTGAGATTCTAGAGACTCTGTTAAACCAGATTATTAAGGACTCTTTGTGGCTCGAATGGATTAATTCCACAGGCCTGCATGGTCGACTCTGTACTGGAATACAACTTCAACTTCTGACATCTCTCAATAATATTGAAAAATATTTTTTGTTGTAATATGTTGTTAAGCTTAAAATTCTGATTACAGAAATACAGTTATTTTGTATTGCATTAGAGTTAAACAAGGATAAATTTGTTAAAAGTTAGACGGAGTACTTTTTTGTTACTATTTTTGCTATTGGCAACAATGAATTTTACATAATCAAGGACGCAAAATACATTTGGCACTACCTTGCGAGATTGAAAGGGGAAGTGTTATTAGTCAGCTGGAAGCAAGCAGTGGCGGCTAGTAGGCAATTCTATTGGAATAAACACGTGAAATTAGAAAGTGTACACAGTGGTCGAATCTAGACCCCCAGGTCGACTCTAGACAGTTCCACGGCACCGGCATTTGTGCTCTAACTGTAACCTGCAGAATTTTTTCATCATTTTTCCTCATATCAGTGATTTTTTTTGAAGTGTAGAATTATATTGAACTTTAAAAGTAAAACAACAAATGTCTCAGGACCCAGGAGGGTATAATTATTATGAAAATTGAAAGATGCACTATACATTACCTCATCTCGCCAAATAAATGTGTATCTGTTGACTTGTTCCATATGTTGCAGCTTCAATGTTGATGTGAGATCTATGAAATAAAATAAATGAAATTAGAAAAAAAAGTTCAAATAAATTTTAGGAAAACTAAATAATGCTCTAAAGTCTAATTTAGTACAAAAGTCCTCTCGAATCAAAATATAGCATATAATATCCTGGCTTTGGTAGTTGTATAAAGAAGCGAAATTTCGGACTGTAAAACAAAGAGATAAAAAAAATTGAAAATCGTTGAAATAATATTTCTCAAAAGAAGAGCAGCATATTCTTTTTTAAATTAAAAAAATAAAGACATTTTAACAGAATGAAATGTTGAATCAGTTAAAGACAAAATTGATACAAGTCTAATAATTTGCTTATGCCATGTAAAGAGAATGGATAACACAAGAATCCCAAAGATAATTATGTCCAATGGACCAAGAGGACACAGAAGACCTGGTTAAACTACCACAGTATTGTATATTCTGTTATGTGGCTTTGGTAACTTAGTTAATCTTGACAATTTAATCTCACTACTATTTATTGAAATTTAAATATTTTGGTCCAAAAATATTATCTTTATTATTATTATCATTATTATTATTATTATTATTATTATTATTATTATTATTATTATTATTATTTGGACACTTCACCGTAAAAAAAGCTTGTTACGAATCCTTCAAATAAGCTCGGTATGGCAAATGCCTGTTATTATTCGGTTGAGAAGCTTTTATCATCCAGTCTGCTGTCGAAAAATCTGAAAGTTAGAATTTATAAAACAATTATATTACCGGTTGTTCTGTATGGTTGTGAAACTTGGACTCTCACTTTGAGAGAGGAACAGAGATTAAGGGTGTTTGAGAATAAAGTGCTTAGGAAAATATTTGGGGCTAAGAGGGATGAAGTTACAGGAGAATGGAGAAAGTTACACAACACAGAACTGCACACATTGTATTCTTCACCTGACATAATTAGGAACATTAAATCCAAAAAAGACGTTTGAGATGGGCAGGGCATGTAGCACATATGGGCGAATCCAGAAATGCATATAGAGTGTTAATTGGGAGGCCAGAGGGAAAAAGATCTTTGGGGAGGCCGAGACGTAGGTGGGAAGATAATGTTAAAATGGATTTGAGGGAGGTGGGATATGATGATAGAGACTGGATTAATCTTGCTCAGGATAGGGACCAATGGCGGGCTTATGTGAGGGCGGCAATGAACCTCCGGGTTCCTTGAAAGCCAGTAAGTAAGTATTATTATTTGGTGTTAAAGTATGTTCACTTTCACTAACATAAACAGTACAAGTACAACACAAATAACTGAGAGGGAGTGAGTGGGCAAGAGGGTGAGGAAGGGAGAGGGGGATGTATATACAGTATGTGTGTATGTTTATACAGATTAGGTCACTGTAGAAGAATGTTAGAAGATTGTGTTGTATTGTATTGTATTTATTAACATTCCATGGTATTTGCACATTGCTTTGCAACTAGAATATGGAACATGTCAAAAAAATCTTAATAGTACTATAAAGTCTTAATTATAGTTGAAATATAGAAATATATACAGAAAAGTTTGACATTATAGGCTACTAGTACAGAAAATGATTTAACTAGCATCACCTATCTAATGCCATTAGAAATAAACACTGAGATAAGATTTCTTTGACTTTATTATCACAAAATAATTTGCATTTCACTGTAAAATATTGGTATGGGTATGTAAATTAATAATGTCATGTTTTCTATTACAGAAACCAGTGATTATTTTCAAACGGGATATAAGCAACATCCCTTGCTTCAGAAGCAGTTTCCTATATGGAATTGGCAGTGGATTTGTAGGAGGTCTTGGGTACTTCCTGTTCACCAGTAATACACGAATGGCCACACACGTGGGGTTCTCATCCTTTGTTCTTGTGACAATGTCTTATTGGTAATTGCATTATAATAGAGTGAATACAGTTGTCCAAATATACTATTGTTTATGTAAAGGGTACCATTAGTAGAACCCAGATGAATTATTATGTGTACACAAAAAGGAAACCCCCCCCCCCCCCCCCAGTGGTAGGGCCTTTAACATGCCGTTATTCGGCCCAAACTCTAACAATAATTTAATAAAAAATTTCAATATAAAATACTTAAATAATAATAAAACACACATTAACAAAATAAAATTTTAACAAACTTAAACTGATAGTTATTATAAAACCAACATGAATTAAGGACAATAAAAATTATAAAAATATATTAATAGAGCTTATCCCCCATCACATTTATATCAGTATAATAAAAACTAAAACGATAGAAATATAAATAATAATAATATATACAAACTCACATGTAATAGTTGCGACAGTTTCTACATTGGACAGACAGGCAGATCATTCCAAACTCGATACAAAGAACACATTAAAGCAATAACCAGAGGACACAATACATCTACATATGCCAAACACATAACTAATGCCAACCACACATACAGTAACATAAATACAGACATGGAAATCCTACACATACAACCCAAAAACTAAACACACTAGAACAATACGAAATATACAGACACACTAAAACACACCCTGATCAAATTCTCAACACACAGATCAATTTCAGAACACACACACTATTTGACACCACATTTCAATATTTTTCAACAATCGAACGCACCCACACAACAGGCAGTGAAGTTCGAGATGACGCCGAGATCTAGTAGGCTCTGAGGATGGTGTGAAGAAACACCGAAACAGCTGTAAGCCGCACATGCTTACACAATTAACACGAATAAGATCGCCATTTAATCAATTATTTATATTCAAGTGTTAAAAGTAGTGTATGAAAGATTCAACATGGATTATTAGAGCAGTTCTGTTTTGTTGAATCTCATACCTTCCATGGTTTATTTCTATTTACAGGTTTCACTGTAGATGGCAGTGGTCCAAAACAAAGTTTTCATATGGACAGTTGCAGACTATCATGAAGAAACATACGGAATATGAAGGAACTGATTATGATCTCACTAATAAAGGTGAAGTTCATGAAGTATCCAATGAGGCATGAAGACTGTTGTACGAATACGTTGGTTAGAAGCATGTAGTGTAGGCCTACATTTCTAGGAAACACTCTGATCTCAATTGTATTCAGAAGTGCAGCAACTCATAGTATGTCATTTTGGTATTATGTACAGATATTTTCTGCATGAAATTTCTTCGAATCATATGTGAGAATGTTTTTTAATGCTTGTTGCTGCAGTAGTTTAAAATGTAAAGATTGTATTAATAAACTGAAATATAATTTTGTTTAGTTATTATTAGAGATAACAAAAAGTATTACTAAAAACTAGCTTTGCTACGTTGTATAGTTGAGTTGGCAGAGAAGGAATAACAATAGCAGACTGACTTCTGAACTTCTGATGCAGTACAGTTACTCTATAAGAAAGTACGGTATTGCCAAAAAAAATAAATAAATAAATAAATAAAAAAGCCGCCCTAAATAAGGGTTCGATAGATCGGCCTACTAATCAATTCACAATGAACAATGATTAAAAACAATTATGTGACAATTTGAAAGAAAAAAAAAGCATTAAGATAAATGATAAGAAAACATAGGAAATCATTTACAATAAAAGTTTCTTGAGTACAAATGATTACTAATTATAGCTAAGAATGACTTTAACACACGAGACCCTATGGCATCAATTGTTAATAAATTACAAGTTTAAAGATAAAACACTTGAAAGAGTAAAATAGGAATTACAACGATTACTTTTACATATGTAATGATGAGTTGCAATAAAGAAAGAATACACGTTTCAAGTTGTTAAAAGAGAAATGCTTTCTTCTGTCAGATAAAGTTTTATACCTAGAAAACGATCATTCCACATCTGCTGAAACAATAGGATAACACCTGGAATGATTTATGTCACACCTAATATTTACACTTGTAGGGAAGTACTTATTTGAGAAAATTTCAGCAATCGTGCTAAGAGTGTTGAAACCAGAATTTTTATCCAACACCATTTTCAATTTAGCACGCACTAGTTTCCCAGTCTCATCTTCAACATTGTTAAGACGACTAATAACAGTGCTTATCAATGTTATTTATGTAATCAGTAGGGAGCGGATTTTTATGTGCTAAAAATTTAAATATATTTATTTTTTATGTGCTAAAAAGTACGAAAATATTAGCTAAAAATAAAAAAAAAAAAACATTTTTTTTAAATATGACAAAAATACCTTACTTAGCTTGGGGAAAAAAAATGTTACTAGGTACTCACATCCACACTTGAGTGCTAGTAGTTGGCCGAGAATTGCAGTGAACAACAAAGATCATCTCCAAATTCTCCATCACAAATGCACGCCAATTATCTCTGAACAACGACTTATACTGTGAAAACGATCTTTCCACATCACAGGACGTCAGACGTGCATATTTAAAGAGATGAATGTCACACACACAAACGCCGTCAGTTTCACCTACAAGCACATCCTCCAATACTTGAGCAACTTTACACATATTTTTATGTATATTCATTGTTTTTCCCAAACACATTCTGGAATTTGTCCCTTAGTACTTGTATTTCTGAACCTGGTAGCGAGTCTAGTTTAATTTCCACGGCACGCACCTCCCTGTTTCAGACAACAGGTTTTTGGATGTTTCGAGTTTTTTTATGGTGTCACACAAAAAACTTAAATTTGCTAATAGGAAAGCCAAATCGTTTTTTAAACAACCATCTTTCAGTATATCTTGAAGGATATCGATTGACGAAGCCCAATAACAGGGAATCACAAGATATATTTTCTTACTTGATAAACATGAGCGAGAGGCGAGAGATTTGTTTAAATTAAATAATGTTCATACCCGAGCTCTTATCTGTTGTGTTTCACAAACAAAGCGTGAAATGAAATCATCTTCAGCAACAATAAACATTCCTAGTTATGAATTACAAGATCTTTCCTCCTTGTCCATGTTAATTTGTTCTCTAATAATAACGCTGGTATGCTGCCTAGCAGTTCTCAGAACTTGAGGCGATACTATTACAAAAATGGATCACGGATACACCACACATCGCTTAGAAACACGAAGCAACCAGGAATTCTTGCTGAGTGATATAATTGATTTAGTTTTAAAATATTTAAAATATCTTGTAAAAAATTATTTAAGTAAAAAAAACTCCAAGATTTATGTGTTTATAATAGATTTCCTGAAAATATGTATTTACATAATTTTTTTGTGAAAATATGTGTTTTTATGTGAAATAAAATTCGGGTTTTAAGCTTGAAACTTCATGTTCGGAATTTTTAACTTTGTTAATTGTGTTTTATCACACGCAAAAAGAATATTTAATTACATAGGAATCCGCTCCTTAGTAATCAGTTCCGCACCCGACGTTTCCAAGGCTTCAATAACACCAGAAATGAAGCCAAAGTTTGTCTTGATGTATTTTATATTATGTTCAACCGAAGCTTTTGTAAATAGTGATTGTGATATTTGTATTGCGGCAGCATCACCTGAACGAAATGTCTCAATTACTTTCTTCACAGATTGGAAATTTTCAGAATAATAGCAGCATGCTTCCAACCAAGAACCCCAACGAGTAACAACTATATTGGAAGACGGCGGACTCCATCTGCAGCAGCATTTCTGGATATCTCTCTCACTGATCAATCTAAAGCTCTTGATTGAAATCGAATGCCTCGCTTCCACCCAGCTCGCAATAGTTCAGTATGGTAGGACTTCTCTCCCACAGGCTTCTTGTAATGCCTTAAAGCACTGAGTTGCATGTTTTTCTCTTGCATCTTTGTCCGTACCTTTAGGACTGTTTTGTTTATTACAAATCAGAAACAGCCACTGTACTTACAAAATATGGCTACTTCGAGACTTTCAATAATGCAAATTTATGAATGGTCTACGGGCACTGATTTACAGCATTGTTGCCATTAATTATCGAGTGCCCTAGTAGCTTGCTTAAAAGATATATACAGGGTTAGTTAAAAGTCCCGCACCACCTAAATAACTTTTGAAGCATACGGTTCAGTAATATGAAACTTGGTATGTGAGGATAACCATGTGCTAAGAACTCAATAATGGTATTACCGAGTTTTTTATATTTCCGGTTTAACCGGAAGTAACTCCAACTCTCTTCTTTCAAATAGAACACCCAATATATTATTTTATTTTTCAATAGTACTCATTAACAGCTTTTCAAAAATTACCCACACTTGATACTTCTGTATAAATTCAGTGTTGCTAAGTCAAGAAAACAGAAAAGTGTATCGAATATTAAAATATTAAATGCACCACCTAAATAACTTTTGAAGCATACGGTTCAGTGATCTAAAACTTGGTATGTGAGGATAACCATGTGCTAAGAACTCAATGGTATTACCGAGTTTTTTCTACTTCCGGTTTGGCCGGAAGTAACTCCAACTCTCTTATTTTAGATGGAACACCCAATATATATTTTTATTTTTGATTAAAGCTCATTAAGAGCTTTTCAAAAATTACCCACACTTGATACTTCTGTACAAATTCAGTGTTGCTAAATAAAAATGGAAGTGGTACAAGATATTCCTAAAACCTGGTTAAATCATTCCTTAAATGGTTTCTATGATCGAGTGACACATTGTAAAGCAGCTGAGGGCTACCAATTTGAACACATAATTTAGAAGGTGAGCTAGCTTTGTTTTGTTTTGTTAAGGAAGGAGTATTTTATTATTTTAATATTCGATACACTTTTCTATTTTCTTGACTTAGCAACACTGAATTTGTACAGAAGTATCGAGTGTGGGTACTTTTTGAAAAGCACTTAATGAGCACTATTCAAAAATAAAAATATATATTGGATGTTCCATTTAAAATAAGATAGTTGGAGTTACTTCCGGTTAAACCGGAAGTATAAAAAACTCGGTAATACCATTATTGACTTCTTAGTATATGGTTATCCTCACATACCAAGTTTCATATCACTGAACCGTATGCTTCAAAAGTTATTTAGGTGGTGCGGGACTTTTAAACTAACCCTGTATATGCTTTCACGTGTTAATTAACTAGGTTACCTTGTTGACTAGTTTCGGTTGGTGGGCCATCATCAGAACTGAGTGGTCTTCGTGCCTTCTGATTGTGATTCCTGTTGGGGTGTGTTTGTGTGGTGTAATGTGGCGTCAAAAAGTGTGTGTGTGTTGATTTGATGCGGGTGTGTTTTTGTGTGCCTGTATATTTCGTATTGTTCTAGTGAGTTTAGTTACTGGTTTTTCGGTTGGAGATGTAGAATTTCCATATCTGCGCCTATGTTGCTGTAGATGTGGTTGGCACAGACATGGAAATTCCACATCTCCAACCGAAAAACTAGAAACTAAACACACTAGAACAATATGAAATATACAGGTGCACAAAAACACACCCACATCAAATCTTCAACACACAACTCAATTTCAGAACACACACACTTTTTGACTCCACATTACATTACACAAACGCGCCCCCACAGAAACGCAATCAGAAGGCGTGAAAACCACCCAGTTCTGATGATGGCCCACCACCCAAAACTAGTTAACAAAGTGACTAGTTAATTAACACATGAAACCATGTATATACTTTATACTTGAACACATAATTTAGAAGGTGAGCTAGCTTTGTTTTGTTTTTGTTAAGGAAGGAGTATTTTATTATTTTAATATTCGATACACTTTTCTGTTTTCTTGACTTAGCAACACTGAATTTGTACAGAAGTATCTACTGTGAGTACTTTCTGAAAAGCTCGTAATGAGCACTAGTCAAGGATAGAAACATATATTGGGTGTTCCATTTAAAATAAGAGAGTTGGAGTTATTTTCAGTTAAACCGGAAGTAGAAAAAACTCGGTAATACCATTATTGAGTTCTTAGCATATGGTTATCCCCACATACCAAGTTTCATATTACTGAACCACATGCTTCGAAAGTTATTTAGGTGGTGCGGGACTTTTAACTAACCCTGTATACCAGAAGAAACAATAACCTCTACAGAATACAAATCAGTCCCTGCCTGCACATTCATAGTAAACAACAGCTCTTGAATTCTAAGTTAGCCTCAGTCATCATAATGGCCGTGGTCTGGTGGTTACCACCAGGTCCTAGGTTCACAGGTTCACAGCCGAGAGCTATGGATTTTCAAGAGCTTCATAGTTTTCTGCCCAAGTCCTTCACTGCAAACCCAGCATTCTCCAATTTTCCCTCTTTTCTGGCTTCCTCTTCATCTCCGCATATGATCCATATATCTTAATGTCGTCTATCATCTGATATCTTCTCCTGCACTGAACTCTTCTCCCGTTCACCATTCCTTAAGGTCCATTCACAATGAAAATTAAACATAACCGTAACATAAACACAGAAGTTTGCGCCCAGGCTACCAAATGGGATCATTCACAATGATTCACATAAGCATTGACATAAACATTATCGTAAGACGTTAACATGAAAGTTTGCAAACTCCAAACTTTCATGCTTATGCTTACGTGATTTGCAAACAGAACACAATCGTGGAGCGCTGAAGTATACGACAGAATACGAGGAAATGGCGTCGTTGTTATGTTTCCATAGTTACCAAGTATGTTTGCTGTTATGTTTATGTTCCCATCGTGAATGATGGTATGATTTTTTTTTACAGCGCACCCTTCAGTAGGCAGTTTCTTCTCAGCCAGTGACCTGGCCAATTTCTTTTCCTCTTCCTGATCAGTTTTAGCATTATTCTTTTTTCACCCACTCATCTTAGCACAGCTTCTTTTCTTATTTTGTCTATCCATGCTTCTCCATACCCACCTTTTAAATGCTTCTAGTCGTTTCTCTTCACTCTGTTATTCACAACATGACATGAGCTTAGTCATCCGTATTATTTTTAAATTATGTTTTATTTAATGATGCTCGCAACTGCCAAGGTTATATCAGCGTCGCTGGATGTGCCGGAATTTTGTTCCGCAGGAGTTCTTTTACATGCCAGTAAACCTACTGACATGAGCCTGTCGCATTTAAACACACTTTAATGCCATCGACCTGGGCCGGGATCGAACCTGCAACCTCGAGCACAGAAGGCCAGCACTATACCGACTACGCTTTGAGGCCGACTTATCTGTATGATGAAGGATGGATAGAACAGAGAAAAATTCTCTCGGGCACCGGAACTCGAACCCGGGTTTTCAGCTCTATGTGCTGATGCTTTATCCACTAAGCCACACCGGATTCCAGTCCCGATGCCAGATTGAATCCCCTAAGTTTAAGTTCTATCTCTCATAATCATTTCTTAAGCTATCATCCCATCATCTCTCTGCGATAGGTCTGCCATCTATCCAACGGAGTAATGCCCTTGGCAAAGTTGTGTCCAGTGAATACGACAGTGAACCATTGCAATGTGGAAAACGCAGTAAGAAAATAGGAAAGCTCCTGCTTTTAAAGAGTAAATATCATAGTGTGGTAGTGATACTTGTTTTTTAGTGAGACAGCATTATTTCTTCTTCTTCTTCTTCCCATCATCGTCATTAGCATCATCATCATCATCATCATCATCACCACCATAGTGTGAAAAGGTGATAATGTCGATGAAGTAGTGACAGAATGATTACTGTATCTCGAAAAAAAAAATAAAACATCGCAATCAAATAATGTTCACAAAGTGAAAAACATTCTTAACTACTAAGTATCAATTCCGGAAGTCAGATATTACGGAAGTAAACATAAGATATAAAAGAAATAAGAAACAAAGCTCATATTTCGCCTATTTACTTTCGAGTTAGATAATCTTAATATGCCATGTTGAATCTTTCGTACACTACTTTTAACACTTTAATATAAATAATTGATTAAATGGCGATCTTACTCGTGTAATTGTGTAAGCATGTGTGGCTTACAGCTGTTTCGGTGCTTCTTCACACCATCCTCAGAGCCTACTAGATCTCGGCGTCATCTCGAACTTCGCTGCCTGTTGTGTGGGTGCGTTCGATTGTTGAAAAGTGTTGAAATGTGGTGTCAAATAGAGTGTGTGTTCTGAAATTGATCTGTGTGTTGAGAATTTGATCAGGGTGTGTTTTAGTGTGTCTGAATATTTCATATTGTTCTAGTGTGTTGAGTTTTTGGTTTTTGGGTTGTATGTGTAGGATTTCCACGTCTGTATTTATGTTATTGTATGTGTGGTTGGCATTAGTTATGTGTTCGGCATATGTAGATGTATTGTGTCCTCTGGTTATTGCTTTAATGTGTTCTTTGTATCGAGTTTGGAATGATCTGTCTGTCTGTCCAATGTAGAAACTGTCGCAACTATTACATGTGAGTTTGTATACGCCTGTGTGGTTGTATTTATTTGTTTGTGTGTTGAGATGTCTTTGTAGTGTGTTTTCTGTCCTGTATGCTATGTTGTATTTCTGTTTTTTTGAATGAGGATGCGATCTTGTGTGTGTTTTTGTTTTCTTATGCAAGCCGCACATGCTTACATAATTAACACGAGTAAGATCGCCATTTAACCAATTATTTATCTTTAATATGCTTTTACAAATGCACACTTACTCGCCTCTGTGCTTGAAAAAATCTTCCTTGCTGCCTTCGCCATTGTTACTTGCTCCATCATCGCTACCTGAACTGCTGCTTGTTAACAGTCAATTGTTCCATGTTATACTGCAATTCGTCTGATCTCCACACAGACTCTCGACTTTGCTAACATGTCGATAACTATGGGTCCAATCCTGCGGACTAAATGCGTCGAAAGCAATGTTTGTTAAACTCTTCACTTCTTTAAGTGATTGTTATAACGCGCAGAGTATCCCTTTACCTGACTCCATATCATCTCAATCGGATTTAATTCGTAGTGGAAGGTGTACACCAGGGCCGGGCATGAGAGCGGCTCCATTTAGTCGGCCAGAGCTGCTCTCGCTCCGCAAGGCACTTCAATTCCAAGCCAGAGCAGAACGCTCACGCAGTGGCGGACTCGCATTACAGCTACCTTCCCTGCATTAATATAACAAGAGCCATGGTTGTTCTAGTCATTCAGTCTGTCAGTACATAATAGTTTATAAGGATATTACATCAATCCATTGTACAGCACAGAATTTATAACACTCTTATTAATTTAATGAAATAAACTTCGCTCTATGCAGACACACAAATCATTAGGCTTATTTACATAACCCATACGCACATACTGCAATCTCCTCACCACGGTTCTACGAGACAGGCGTATGGCTTCCACTTCCCCTACTTGCTGTGGACAGAGTTCATCTGCCAATATAATTAAACATTGCTTGATGAATTCACCTTCGTTGAATGTTTTCAATTTCTGTGCAATTTCGTGGCAAATTTTGTAGCTAATTCTCGTAGCCGATTCACTAAGTGCATTATTGTCATCCTGTTAATATATGATATAATATAATATAATATAATATAAAATGATGCGATGCGATATATGATATGATATGTGATATGAGGTGATATGAGATATGATATGATATATGATATGATATGATATGATATGATATGATATGATATGATATGATATGATATGATATGATATGATATATGATATGATATGATATGATATGATATGATATATGATATATGATATGATATGATATGATATGATATGATATGATATGATATGATATGATATGATATATGATATGACCATAAATTAATACAACTTAAAGAAAATGTTTCTCAGGTACATTATATTAGAGTATCTATTCGATATTTATATTGCATTATAAGTTATTATAGTACATTTATAATATATGATATGATATATTATATATCATAATACTTGTATTATTTAAAATTATATATTACTAAATGTATAATACCTTATAATGCAATGTAAATATCAAATAGATACTCTGATATAATGTACCTGAGAAACATTTTCTTTAAGTTGTATTAATTTATGGCGTTCATTACCAACATATTGTCATATTCAGTAGCATGTTGTAAAGAATAATGTCGTTGGATATTGAACTTCTTAATCAGTTGGAGTGTTTTATGCCAAATTAAACACTTTGTTAATCCACTGCTCTCTACCAAAAAGAACTCCTCCTCCCATGATACATTAAAAGCATTGGGAATAGCGGGCCGCTTTAGTGTATGAGCGGAAGCTCCGTCTTCAAAGTTCGCCATCATACAGCAGAGTCACCACTGCACCGACACTGAATTTCGTACAGTACGCATACGTCACAGCGCTCGCGAGACCCGCTCTTTAAAGCAACAGCGCTCAATTCTCAGAATCACGTAATGTGCCCAGCCCTGGTGTACACTGACGTTCAAAGATACCTGATCCCTACTAATCGATTAGTGATCGATAATTTGTTCGTGTAAGTGTGGCTTCTTTAATTACTACTTCTATGAATAGATGGCGAAGATGTCAGTCAGTGTTGCCAATAATACTCTGACGTTCAAAAATACTGAACGTTCGGGGTTCGGGGAGGCCACAGACGATGAACACGATCTCCTTGTCCACCTCTTCCAATCCAATGACCCGGAATGGTGTTGTCCAGATAATGCCGAACCGCATGGTAAAAATGAAGTGGGGCACCGTCTTGAATGAAGATGAAGTCATCCGACACAAAAAATTAGTTCCATACACTTTCTTTACAGAAATGAAGCAAAAGAACATTCACGTTCGGTGAGTCTATTGCTTGTTCAACGACTACACAAGGATTGTCAGTCCCCCAAATTCGAACTGCCGAGTAACTGCGGCAGACAGGCTGTTGTTGTTTCCGCTGTGTTTAAGACCCTGGACTGAACGTCGCGTGTAATAAAACATTTAAAAAAAACTTTGAATCTTCCTCTATCCAATAGTGCGCGGCAAATGGTTTTACTGTTCGTTTAAAGTAAATATGTGGTCCACACCTGTGGAGTAACGGTTAGCGCGTCTAGCCGGGAAACCAGGTGGCCCAGGTTCGTATCCCGGTCGGGACAAGTTACCTGGTTAGTTTTTTTGCGGGGTTTTCCCTCAATCCAATATGAGCAAATGCTAGGTAACTTGGTGCTGGACCCCGGGACTCATGTCACCAGCATTATCACACTTCATTCAGATGCTAAATAACCTGAGATGTTGATACAGCGTCGTAAAATAACCTACTTAAAAACGTATATGTGAAATCTGCTCTTTTTTTTTTAATAGCTCTGTATTGCGTTTGTAGCAACTGAATTATTACGAACAACGTCTACCTTTATAATACCCTATTTTCTCGAATACACCGCACACTTTTTTTTCCCCCCCCAGAAATATATAAGTAAAAAATACTGGTGCGCTGTTTATTCGAAATGAAGTTGGCAACATTGCCAATTTTCCTCCTGCGTAACTCCTAAGGTAGTAGTGCATGCCATTGACTTCCCACGCAGGTATTTCAATTGTTAATAGCATCCATCCGTCTGTTCCCGTGAAGTGCAGACGTGTTCATCATCATCCAGCATCATCCATTATTCACCTAAGTTATTAACTTGTTAGTCACCTTAGGGTGCGGTACTTCGGTACTACGAACACAATAGTTCTGAATTTGAAGTAATTTAATTACGAAAACGAATGTAAAACACGAAAATACATGCAACGTTTCGACAAGATTACTACGTGAAAACGAACTTTTTCGACGTCACGCTACGACGCAGAGGCAGGACCGGACAGGTTAGCAGTAGCGTCGTTAAGTAAAAACGCAGTGAAGCGAAGTGAATTGTTAATAGCGTTTGGATTAAAACATTAACAGATACTCATTTTAAAACTTTGGCGATTTACTGAAAAACTGCCCTATTTTTTTCACTAGAGTAATACATGGCATATAGACAGTATACTTCCAAAAAATAATTTTAATGAGAAATTAATTATAATTTACTACGTCCAATTGAAAACTTCTTTAAACAAAAATATAATTAGGTAGAGATTAAAAATACCTACACGAATGTTTTTGCTGAATTAACATAACCACAGGCCTTAGGTAGGGAAGAAAAAAAGGAGAAAGAATGGAGATTTATTTGCCACAAAAAGAAACTTTGGACTTTAAAAATCGGGGGAAAGTAGTACGTCATGACGTTAAAACGTAAAAATGTACATAAGAGTTTATTTCTCACCATAAATAAAAATATCAGGAGAGATCAATCGGCTA
The DNA here is from genome assembly GCF_040183065.1 of Periplaneta americana. Taxonomy (NCBI): domain Eukaryota; kingdom Metazoa; phylum Arthropoda; class Insecta; order Blattodea; family Blattidae; genus Periplaneta; species Periplaneta americana. The sequence continues at coordinate 185,102,904 of NC_091121.1, read as the reverse complement.
GAAGGCTCTCTTTGTAATAAACGATTATCTGCATCATACAGTACAGTAAGTTGTTAAGCATCACTTTTATATTGAGAAAGACAGTCTATAAATTATTTTCACTTGAACGCTTTCCTTTAATGGCTGACTCCGTAATAAATAACAGTCAGAATCTTATTGTAACGACTTATCTTTCCATATGGCTATCAATTGTAAGTAGTGATTGATTTCTGTAAATACCGTGCGTAGCAAAGTGACGTGAGAAGCAGCGAATACCGTATAAAATAAGAGTTGAGGATTTATGAAGAATTAATTAGGCTACATCACAGTCTACTATATACAGTCGCGAAGCTCAATATGTAGTAAAAATGCAAACATGGGTAGTTGCCCACCACTAGGATCGCTACTATCGCCTCATCATCGCAGATCTCTCTCCTAGCAGCCGACAAAATATGTTACACTTTCGTTGTCTTGTTCTTTTATAAAAATTAACACCTTCCTTCCATTATTGAAATATTAAATGCATAAAGTTAATTTATTATTTTAATGAAGTATATTAAATTCCACCATAAACTCGAAGATACCTGCAAGAAATTAGTAATATAATTTTTGTTTGTGCAAAACTAACTGAAATTTACTGTAATAGCTTCACTCATTCAAGATTATAGCGATAATTAACTATGAAACCAATAAATATTAATTTGCATTTCTCTTTACGACAATAATAATGGAAATATGAATTAATGGAGTTACTTAGTGTACCGGTAGACTACTTGTAGTGTATGTTTACGTAGTTAACAAAGTGGGATGAGGTTAAGCAATAATAATCACACCAGAATTGGAAATAAAACGTGATCAATAAATTTTATTGTAACAGACTTTTTCTACGTCTCTAGTAAAGCAACAAATAAATAACAAAATTAACAGCTATAATTAAAAACATATCCTTTGAAAAAAAAAAGTAGGCCTAAGCAATAATAATCTCACCAGAATTGAAAGTAAAACGTGATCAATAAATGTCATTAAAACAAACTTAATTTTTCTACGTCTTTAGTAAAATAACACATAAAAATAATAACAAAATTAATAGCTACAATTAAAAACATATCCTTTGAAAAAAAAAAAGTAGACCTAACCTTTATTTCTCTGGAAATTTAGCAGCCTAAGTGACAGAACTTTAACCGGTATCTAATGTCCTTTCGGTTAGATTGAAACATTTCATTGTGAAATTTAAGGATATAATGTATTCTAACAGTCACAAAGAACTTCAAATTAACAGTTTTGTTTCTGCACAGCATTCTTGTGGAAATCCAGGAACCTTTCTGAATCTTTCAGATATCGGAAAAAGGATAACTCTGGCCTCTTTCTCTTACCGTTGCTACAATTTATAGCACTACAAACGTCTCCTCCTTGTCCCATATTATTATTCCAATTATTATATTTTAGCCATTAACATTTTCATTATAACCAATGCGAACATTTCACAAGCATCAATGTGAAATACGCAACGAGCTAGCACTCGATAGAAATACGACACAGTCCAAAGTCGACTATGGACAGTCTATTGTTTCTAGTTGCTAATCGCTTGGAGCGCTTTATCACGAGATTTGCAAAAAAAAACACCTCAAGCTTCGCGACTGTATATAGTAGACTGTGGCTACATGTTATTCTATTTAAATATTACAATTTACAACTGAAATAAAAAATCCTACTCTTTAGGTTACAAAGAAAGTTTTCGTGTGCAGCAGTGTGCAAAGTTAAAGGATGATTTTCTTATTTATATCCAGAGAATAGGCCTATGATTTCATTCTGTAGCTATGTGTCGTAAATGACAGTTCAGGAAAATAAGCTGCAACAGGAAATATCATTTACAACATGATTCAGAACTAAATTTTGCAGAACGGGTACAACGTATAATAAAAAAAAGTGTAATCTTAATATCACAGGAATAACACTAACTTTTTTTTTTTTTTCATATACATAATTTATTATGCCATTAGTCCTGTGTCCTTGTAGTGAAAAATAGTAGAATTTTCCGTTCGTTCAGTTAATTTCTACTGAGCCCGCTAGAGTGTGTGCGATGCATGTACGGCACGGACTCTGGTACGAAATGAGTTTCACATTTTTTTTTGTTAAGTTTATTTATACACGCTTTAACATCTGAGGTCATATCGCGTGTTAGAATCTGTGGGTATACCAGTAGGCCGTTGTTATTATTGTTGAGTTACTGTTTTCTATTGCGTGTTGTAGATGGCTTGTGTTCATGTAACTGATTTCAGATCTTTATCAATGTCCATGATATTGGTTATTGAGGCAATGATGAATCATGGTATGTAAATTTACAGTCCTTTATTTACTTTTGTGACTGAGGGAAACCATGAAAAACCCCAATCAAATTGGCCGGCCATGGGGTTAAACCCGGAACTTCCCGAATAGGCCTACGAGTCTCAAACGTTACCGTCTGAGCCAACTCGCTCGGTAGATTTTGTTCTTGTTCCTGTTCTATATCGTGGAACATTTTATATTCACGGACCAAAATTCGAGTATATCTCTTTGTTTGTACCTTAACATATTTGTTGAGGTTTTCGATAACGATGAATATTTAGGCTCACTTTTTATTTTAGCACATATTTTACGACAACAAACCCAATTTCTTAATTTATCCTAGCAAAGATGTATAAAATTGTTTTTAAAAGTATCATTTTGAGCTCTTTAAGGCTTAAAATGTTTGTCCGACAACGTTTCCGATAGGAAATATAACGCTGTAACCAGGGGCGTACGCAAGGGGGAGGGGGAAGTTACCGGGTTTCAACTCCCCTTGAACTTTTATTTAAACAAAAAATGACATATTTAGATTTGTGTATCTTTTTATCCATAATCGTTTTTCCTTCTCTAATGTTTCACTGTCAGACCAACAAAATCTACATCGACATAAGACATAGTACTCCTACCCCTCCTTCAATATAATCCCTGTGCTTGATGCTGTAGCACGTTCAGATTATAACAATGCTATCTTTGCAAATCAAGCTTTCAGGTATAACTCCCTGTAAAGTTGACTTGAATAATTTCAAGGAGAAAATTGTTCCGGCGCAGGGTATTGAACTCGGAACCTTTGGTTAAACGTACCAACGCTCTACAAACTGAGTAGCTCAATGCTATCTTTATTATAGAGAGATCTACCGCCTAGTACCGACCTTGTAATAAAATGAAGCTGACACAATATGAAATTTAACTTGTTGTGAAACATATTGAAAAAGTGGTTTTGACAGTTCTGCAATGCAGATGTTAAATATTGTGCATTGTCGATTTTAAACTCATTGTAAGAGAGGTATCCACCCGTTCGTTAGTTTGAGTTCTGACTTTATTGTGAAACGTTCGTTTAATATTTTGTGGATTTGACAGTTCATATTTTTAATACCAGCTTCACATTATCGTTCCGGGTTCTTTGATACGTCTAAACGACCACAAAACTCAATTTTAAAATTTTTTTTAGCAAAAAATTAGTAGTGATTCTCGCGAGGTTAGTGAAAATTTCACATTGGCAAATGTTTCTTCGCAGCCGTAGCGTGACGATGTTGTCGGGAACGTTCATAGTTTCACATCCCCTGTGATAACTCAGCTGATGATGATGATGATAATAATAATAATAATAATAATAATAATACACAAAAATTTTAATGCCGATATTGCAAGCTGTAAACAATTTAAAAAATGACCTCCTTTGACAAAATTCTGCGTACGTCACTGGCTGTAGCTAATGATTATTACCTTTCAAATATACATTTTTGGAGACAAATTTATGTCGTTCCTTTATTCTGCTCATTATCTTTTAATTAAATAAATACTTTACTTTATGGATGACCATTACCGGTTGAATTTACTTGCAGATACTGAATATGAATTTTCATAAAAATATTTAATCCATTTTTGTAGCACTATAACTCTTCTTTCTCTTTATATTTTGTATAATGAGAAAGTATAAAGAGTTTTGCATTGTAAAATTCTTATTTTGAAATATTTAGATATGGTACCATTCTTTATGCCTTGTCATGACAATTTTAAATTTCTGAAATTCTGGAAGAAAGGCAATCCTTACAGACTACTGTAATTCGTTTTTCACAAAACTTTCACTTCGTTTACGGCCATATTTTATAGGCCTATGGTCCCAACTTACGCAATCAGGAAACATTCAGAAGTGTCTATGCACACACCACATTAAGGCGTGCAAGAGACAAGGAAGTCGCAGGTTCGATTCCCGCTCGAGGTTGAGAAATTTTTCTTTCATACCATGGCATGATTGTGACTATTATAGTGTTTAAATTCATCAAGGAGATAGACGTTGCATTCCTTGTAGCACTCAACATTAGACCACAGTCTAGTATATACAGTCGCGAAGCTCAATACGTAGTAAATATGCACCCATAGATAGTTGCTCACCACTAGGATCGCTACTATCGCCCCATTACAGACAATGCAAATTAGTACCGGCACAGTCTATTGTTCCTAGCACCCTCACAACTCGAGCTTCGTGACTGTATATACTAGACTGTGATTAGACCATAAAGTCGTCTTTAACCGCAGGTTATGATTCAGAACTCGTTTTTATAGGAGGTTGAGTGGACACCTCACCCGTTTTGAAAATTATGACTAAAATAAGAGTCGCATCTCAGTCTGAGCTTGAACCGAATCTTTGAAGTTAACAGTCTAACTACAGCACAAAATGAGAGAGAATATTAGAACTTTGTAATTTATATGTAAAAAAAAATGAGTATAATATAAATTCCGCGTATGTGATGCAATTTGGAGAAAAAATATTTTTTATGTTTTTGCTTACGTACTGCACAGAAATATTAGCGATAGCCAGGGTTAAATTCAATTTGTCATCTCGTTTTTCAATGTCGAATTTAATTTCAAGGTTATATGAAGTTTAACGTTTATCTTACTTTCTAGATTATATATCAAGGTCGTCGACATTCGTTGCCCGGAAAAAAATCAATACTTTAGCGTCTGCGCACATCTCACAATTTACGAGATATTGCACGAGGTCAGTTCGCTCCCCAGTCACATAAAAATAACATGAATACTTATGAATAATTTCAAGTTAGAAATATGGTCGAGCATAAAAAGTCGTATGAAACTTGCCTATAATGGTAATTAAGACGCTCGTATGAAAATTATGAAACTCGCTTGCGCTCGTTTCATAAACATCCTCGCGTCTTAATTACTATCATTATAGGCTCGTTGCATAATGTACTATTCATTATATAAGTACTAGTGCAGAAGTAAATATCACAAATTTTCTCAATTAAAAACTTGAAAGAATAGCTATAATTTTTTAATCCGTTAATATTTGGCTGTATATATAATCTTTAGAGGGCATGTAGAACGTATGGGCGAATCCAGAAATGCATATAGAGTGTTAGTTGGGAGGCCGGAGAGAAAATGACCTTTAGAAAGGCCGAGACGTAGATGGGAATACAATATTAAAATGGATTTGAGGGAGGTGGGATATGATGATAGAGACTGGATTAATCTTGCTCAGGATAGGGACCAATGGCGGGCTTATGTGAGGGCGGCAATGAACCTCGCGGTTCCTTAAAAGCCAGTAAGCAAGTAAGTAGTATATATTATAATCTTTAGAAAATAACGATTTCGTGCTGAAATATATAAGAAAATTAAAGCTCAAAATGTAATATAATTAAAGTAGTTCTTTTTTTATTAATACACAAAATAAATTATTTTTTACTAATTAACAATAACTTCTTTACTGTGTTAATATTATAAAAATACCTGATTAATTTCGAGGTGGTGTCTCTCATTGTCTGAAGCCTGTGGTTTCCTGTTGTGGTGGGATGTGTTCATGATTGTGTCGAAAAGGGTGTGTGTTTTGAAATTCAGTTGAGTGTTCAGGATGTGCTGTGGGTATGTTTTTATATGTCTGTGCATTTCATATTGTTCTAGGGCAGTGATCGCCAAAAGATGTGTCGCGACACATGCCCCTGCCTCCTCTCAATCGTAACCATGGCAGCATACCCCCACCCTCTGTTTACAGCTATCACTTCGATATAAGTAAAGACATTTATCAGCAGCGGACGTACGCATGTAATGTTACAAGTGTGTAGGATAATATGTTTCGATGTCTTTTCCAAAACAGATAGTAAGTAAAAACTTAATTTTAAGGAGGATGGAAGGAAAAGTATTTATTTTGTGCAGGTGGCAAAAATATGAGATACTTAATTTGTTGTAAAATTTTAAATGAAGTATAAAGGAACAATGTACGTTGTCATTATTCTTCTTGTTATGAAGACTACCACGCCCTTACCTGTAAGTTGAATAATAAACGAACAATAAAAAGTAACGGCTTCTATGTCTTAATCGGGGTAAAATACATCGACGTTTTTTTTCGACGTACGTAATGTAATTTGAATATTCCATTAATAAATAAACAATAAAAAGTATTGGCTTCTGTGTTTTAATCGGTGTAAAATACTTTCACGTTTTTTTCTACGTATGAGTGTAATTTGAATATTTCATTAATGAATAAACAATAAAAAATCTCGGCTTCTATGTCTTAATCGGAGTAAAATACTTCAACGTTTTTTTGAAGTATGTAGTGTAATTTACAACTTCGTGACCAGTCTGGTACGTTTTTCTAATTTCAAATATCTGCTGATGTAAAATACACGCGCTTTCTATAATAAATAAGAAAATAAATTTATTTCATTCCATTAATAATACAAAAATAATTAATAGGAGGATAAAAAATTAACATGAAAAAAGTATGTATATTTAATAAGTAGAAGAATATTATATTGTTTTCGGTTTTTGGTCACTGTCCGTCTCTGCATTGTTATTCACTGCATTACCTGAGGATATACCCACTCCACCCTTCTCCCTTAGATAGAGGTGTGCGGGTTGCATTTCTATTACGTCACAATTTCGTGGTGTTTGGCAACCACTGGTTTTTTGGCTGGATGTGTAGTATTTTAATGTCAGTGTCTATGTTGCTGTAGTTGTGGTTGGAGTTTGTGATGTGTTCTGCTTAAGTTGAATTGTTGTGTAGTTTGGTTATGGCTGTGATTACGTTCCTTGTAATGTATTTTATTTGAAATGATCTTCCAGTCTGTCCAATATAGAAGTATTTTTACGTAAGTAAATTACATGTAATTTAATTAAAAAAATAACGAGTAAATTACCTTGCCAGTCCTCGTGACAGCTTTCCTTGGACTTGAAATAACGTGATTTTCATATAATTTAATTTTTAAGATACTTGAATTAAATATCATAAATACCAGGATCAGCCTCGTCTTTTAATCCAGATAGTTCCGAAGGCAAAGCGTCTAGGGTCAGTAGACACTGACCACAAACAAGATTTTCGATTGCAACACGCAATACATCGCAAATAACAGCTGAAGGATGTATAATTTGACCTTGAGTGAAACCTGACCAGTCTGAAGCTGCATATGGATTAGACTGGCCCCAGCGCCAGCATAAGTTAGTCTTCGTGATAACAATCTAGAGCTCAGACGTTACTCACTTCTGCTTCCAACAAATAAGTGTGAGGTAGCAGACGAAACATCACAACAAAATGGGAGAACCTGTATTTGAAACGGAATCAACTCTGGTCTTCTATGTGAATGGGAAAAAGGTAATGTAATATTTTTCTTTTATCTCGGATTTGTTTTCACACTATAGTTTGCATGTGCTATCTTCCAATTTGTTGTTTCCGACCTAACACTGTTAATGTAGGTCGGACATGTCAACTCGCCAGGCCTAAACTTTCATGGACAGCGGGAAATTCGTGGTGTTTCGCAACACATTACTTCGCGTAAATAATAATAAAAAAATACATATTATGTGTAAAGCGGTGTATTTATGTTTCAGAATAAGTAATTCAAACATACTTACTCTGATTGGAGTTCGTTGTTTTTCTTAATACTCCCAGAAAATTACGAAATTAGGTACCGGTAATCACATTTTAACTTATTCTTCATAACATAGCCATATCAGTAATTCTGTCATATCTCTGTATTGGAAGACAGTATTAAAAAATAACAAATATATGTATGTCAACCTGACTCGGGTTCCAGCGCTAAATTTTTAGGGACGTTGTTTGTTCAGTGGGAAAGATGAAACAGTACCTAAACAAAAGTGAGATTTCATCGAAATCCTATAATCAAATACCTTACTATAATAATACCGGACAGCTGTATACTAGCAGCATTGGCGTGAGTGCGAAAAATCGCGGACCTGACATCTAGCGCAGAGGGATGGAATTACGTCCACATACACAAATATTAACATAGCGAGATTCAGACTATTGTTTAAAACGTGAGTTACTAATGTGGAATTATATATGTAACACTTAAGAAATGTTGAATAATATTTAATGTAAAATTATTATCTTATATCAAAGCTGCATATTATGAGAAATATTGCATACTTCATATTACTTTCCGTAATTAATTGTTACATATTTTTTCTTTGGTTTACCGAGACAAAATCCATCTGATATTAGGAATGAATTTACAGTAATGTTTTATATAGGTACGCATTGCTGACAACTTCAAAGATAAAATTGATAGTAATCTGATGCTTGTAATAATTAGTAAAGGCATGTGGACAACAATAAAACTTAATTTGATAAAACCTTAAAATCCAATACATTTCAACTTATATTTATGTATTAGGTCTAAATAAAAAAAACTAATTTGTATTTTTCTATCAACACAAAGACAAAGGAATTAGGTCTACTAAAGAATGTTGTTGACTTACGTTTTATGAACTGTCGGAAATCGAAAGTACGATTTGGAGCAATTTGTAATGCTGCAATTGTCACAATTATAAACAGCACATATACACCCTGACATTTTAACACTAGTACTAATTCATAAAAATATTAACAAATTAACTAGCACAGCAACAATATATATTGCAGTTGATTACAGCTTGTTTCGCGAGTATCTCCATCCCGGCAGGTAGGTAGCAGCACCATCGTCGTTCGCACGTGAAACTGCTAGCTGTCCGGTATTATTATAGTAAGGTATTTGCTATAATTGCATGAAATGTTTATGGTATTCGTGATTGTTATTGTGAGCATGGTTGGGAATGATATTCGGTACCGTATTTGAAATGCAATTTTGATATTTACAAGTATTTTATATGTCTTGTACTTCCCGTTTTTAAATTTAGCAAGGTTCAGCCTTCTCGTCATTGCATAATTGTTATAGATTACGTTATATTAATTATTTGTTGTTCAATACTTAAAATTTCTTCCTCATTCCATGAGGCTAGTCTCGAGACAACAATGCCATTGGCGCCAACCTTTGAAAAAACTTTGGGTCTGTTCAAACCAGAGCCATCTTCAGTTAGGTTGGTTTAGCTTGGGTTTAAAAGTAAAGCAACAGACGTGTCAGGGCTCAGGAAGCTATGAATCCAGGACACTAGTTTGATTCGATTTGAGAGAAGAGAAATAAGAGCATATTACCCTTATGCAAAGACTGACTGCTCTCTTATCTTATATTGTCTCGTTATTTTAAAAAAAACAGCAATATTGAGCAGAAATTACTATACAAGCACATTCTTCATTTGTGTAAGGACGTAAAAGGCCAAGGTGCATTTGTCTAACTGTGATACGAATAATGAAATAATATATAGACCTATATTAGAGAAATCGTTTCTGTATTTTTCCACCCTTCATCTTTTTTAGTGGCTTATATGCATATGGTCTTGTAGGCACAGCCTTTTATTTTCGGTTGTAAGCGAATATTTATAAAATCTCTCATACATTATCGTCTTTATTTTAACCATTTTTATTCATGCATGGAAATATCATATGTAATTCGGTACATTAAAATAATATATATCCTTAAAATTTGTATGTATCACCTTAAAGTTAAAAAATATATTTTGCTTTAATAATTCATGTTTCACTTGAAATAACACTGAAGTATTTGTAGTTCTATTAATTGAAGCGTTCTCTGGAACAAGAACGTAACAAAAAATCTTCAATTTGGAAAGCATTTAAATCTCGTATATAGCATTGCGCAAAACGACATTCAAATTTTCCTAGAGAGCGCTGTGTTTCTTGGAGGGAAATAATTATTTCGTCAGGAGGGAGATGTGTTATTAAGGATTCGTTATATATGCTGGAAACGGAAAGGCGATAAAACATAATATGTTAAGTTGTTAACGTCTCAGTTGATATTATATATTATCTTGTAATGCAAATGTTGTCCTCGCAGAAGTATAGTACTCTTCTCTGTTTTGTCATAAATTAAGCGCCTCAGAATTCGCTAATGGAGTTTTGAAGACGAGTTCAATAATTCTTAAAGATAACATTATGTGCCGGATAACGCTGAAACATTCCACAACTCGCGGAAAGTGTTATATTTCATACTAATTTAATCAGAGATTGTTAGGAGCAAAGACCGCAATACTCAATCTCCAAAGAAATCGTTAAATAAATAAAAGAGAATGAAATTATATAGGTCGTGATATTGCCCTATCTCTTGCCGCAAGAACTTTTATCGTAAATGAGTATGAAGATAAACAATCAAAAGTGACAGCTTAGTCTCCTATCTTTCCACTGCATGTTATGTAATACGAAAGCGTAAAATATATTAATTTGTTTTTAGAGAAGTCGAAATAATGACGAGATTATTAGGCCTACTAATTGAGAGCAAAATTTCCCATGGATTACACGCAGCCAATTAATATGTAGTTACTAAGAAGAACAGTTTTCAGTGAAAATTTTTATTACAAGTATGTGCGAAAAATACAATTAATATTAAGAAAGCAATTTTAAATTGTTTTATTGACCACCTTTGTGGTGTAGGGGTCAGCAGAGTGCCCGGGTTCGATTCCGGTCGGGTTGAATTTCCTGGTTGAGGTTTTTCAGAGTTTTCCCTCAATCTTAAGGCAAATGCCAGGAAATTTGGGCCACAACACCCCTGAATATCACCGGCGTCATTCATCACCGAAATCATATTCATAACAAATCAGTAATACATATATACAGTCGCCATCTAGTTCACAACAATAGAACCAGTCTCAACAATAGTACACAGGCCTTCGGATTTCAACCAAAAAGATTAACTCGCGATATAACCAAAGATGTTAAAGCAAGTATAAATCACAGTCTACTATATACAGTCACGAAGCTCAATACGTAGTAAATATGCATCCATAGATTAGTTGCTAACCACTAGGATCGCTAATATCGCCTCATTACAGACAATGCGAAATAGTACCGGCACAGTCTACTGTATTGTTCCTAGCACCCTCACAACTCAAGCTTCGTGACTGTATAAACTAGACTGTGGTAAAAATAACAGCGAGAAAAAAATGTTTTATTATACATTAGTTAGAAAATTATAAGTACAGAATTTTCACCATTGTGATACACTAGTAGTTCGGTAGGTTAATAATCTGAGGTCCAAGATTCAATCCCCAGATAGGGAAATACAAATACAGCATGTTGCAATAAAATATATACGCACTATGAATATTAATGTCACATAAAATAAAGACAGTGTGTTAGAAATATTGCTAGAATGCTATATAGATGGCAGTGCGGTACCTATATTGTAAGTTATATGTCGTTTAGTAGCGGCAGGCCTCCCCTTCACTAGAAGTTAATAACAACTATGTAAATGAAAAATGGTAGAGTTACATTGGACAGAGTTTCGCAATAACAGACCAACCGACAATTTGAAAAAAAATGAGATATTGCACAAATCTGTTCAAGACAGGCTAATTTAACTCGGAAAAAAAAATCAAGAATGTGATATCTGAATTTTGCTACTATTTATAAGCAAAACTTCGTTTATTGCATAAAATTCATTTATTTACTTTGTTTTGAAATATTAATTCAACTGTTAGTCTCTTATTAAAAATCGGTTAACCTTTTTTGGTGTTATTTGTGCTATTTCTTGTAACAGTATGAATGTTATAATATTTCTTGAATAAAATGTTTTATTAAAAAAATAGTACATTATGCAACGAGCCTATAATGAAGATAATTAAGAAGCGAGTATGGATATTTATGAAACGAGCGCAAGCAAGTTTCATAATTTTCATACGAGCTTCTTAATTACCATTATAGGCGAGTTTCATACGACTTTTTATGCTCGACCATATTTCTAACTTGATATTATTAATTTTCTTTGTATCTGACCTTGACCAATGTCCCGTATGTTGTGAGATGTGCGCAGACGCGAAAGTATTGATTTTTTCCGAAGAACAGATGTTCACATTGACCTTGCTAGGCCATAAGAACCTACAGAGATAACATTAAAATTAAATTAGACATTGAAAAACGAGATGACAAATTGAATTTATTTGAATATTATTTACAATTAACGCTAATTATTATAGTAACAGAACATAACCTTCTGCGACAGTATTGGATTTCCAGCCTCCGTGACTTTTCGCTAATTCTCTTTCGATTGCATATTCGAGAAAAATCGATACTTGCGGTTTTATAACGGTAGAAAGCTGACCTGTCATTGGCTGAACAGTTGTAACCTGAGTCGTCATTGGCTGAAAGACCTGACCTTTAATGAGTAGGTGTACTTTAATGACATGCATTAAATGTCTGCTACCAGGTGTATAATTACTACATTTCGGCATGGTTGAGCATAAACAGATTTATGATATTTCAATGGCCAATATCTCGAAACAGGTTTTTGGCGCTTGGTCTATTATTGCGTAACTCCCATAGTCCCGTCGCTCTTATTTCCGGAAGCCAGTCACGTTGCAGATCGGCTACATTTAAACGTGTGCGTCTTGTGATTCGCTGCTGATAACGTTATGCAATTCCTAAGGCTCGATAAATACTTATTATAATCGTCCGCCATTTTGGCTCTTTCGTTGGCGTTCGCAGAAAGCACACGAAGACGTTATTTGCCGCTCAATTATTTGCTGAATTACAGTGCGTTTGATTTATTATCATAGGAGCTATGACACGATAATGATTAACGGTGTGGCAAATAGATTCCTCGTCTGGTAGCTCGGCAACGAAAGAACAAAAATGGCGAACGATACTATCTACCGAACTTTATAGAGCCTTCACTTCCTAAGGCGTAAGCAAAGAGGAGGAATCACGCCGGAAATAACAGCGTCGCGACTATAGTCTATCATTTGAGCAACTTGAGTGGATTCTTAAATGTTACTGGAGAACGAAGAATGTGAGTGAGATTCAAACTCATAGAACGGAATTTACAAGGATCAGAACTGCAAGATTGTGCGATAAATTTGGATCTACGGAACAGTGCAAAGTGTGGACAAGAAAGGAAGGAAAAGTTTAAGAATACCAACGGCAATGAAAGTGTTGCCAAAGTGTTAACAGAATTCACATAATTTCCGAAGTAGTCTGGAAGGCAATGTTCTCTTGAGACCGGTGTCTGCAGAGCCAGTGTCAATACATTTTGCGGAGTGAGAAGCGAAAACCATGTACTCGCATTTACTATATTCTTAAGGCTCATTCACAATTAAAATTAAGCATAACCGTAACATAAACACAGAAGTTTGCGCCCTGGCTACCAAATGGGATCATTCACAATGATTCACATAAGCATTGACATAAACATTACCGTAAGACGTTAACGTGAACGTTTGCAAACTCCAAACTTTCATGCTTATGCTTACGTGATTTGCAAACAGAACACAATCGTGGAGCGCTGAAGTATACGACAGAATATGAGGAAATGGCGTCGTTGTTATATTTCCATGGTTACCAAGTATGCTTGCTGTTATGTTTATGTTCCCATCGTGAATGATGGTATGACCTCTTTATTTTACCGTAACGTTTATATTCTTAAGTTAACGCTTACGTTATGTTTAATTTTCATTGTGAATGAGCCTTTAGACTGGTTCATGCAGTGAATGAGGATGATAAGGATAGGTGACTGCAAATTTTAGTGGATGTCGGACATGTGTTAAGGAAGCGTTTCAAACTTTGTTTCGAAAATTAAACCCCTTTTAAATTTAATGGTATTCTTAATCGATATTATATGTGTACTGGGTCAACTAAAGTCCACATGTAATGGAAGAATAAGATAACCAGAGATAACAATGTTGTGAGGTCTGTCTTCCAGAGCAACGATAAGGCCATTTTTCTTTGGGGCGACCGTCACAAGTGCCAAATACTTAACAGAGTTCCAGGATAACGTCATACTTTACATTATCTGTGTCTGGATGAAGGGTATTAAGTCTCATTCACAATGAAAATTAAACATAAAGTAAGCGTTAACTTAAGAATGTAAACGTTACGGTAAAATCAAGAAGTCATACCATCATTCACGATGGGAACATAAACATAACCGCAAACATACTTGGTAACCATGGAAACATAACAGCGACGCCATTTCCTCATATTCTGTCGTACACTTCAGCGCTCCTCGATTGTGTTCTGTTTGCAAATCACGTAACCATAAGCATGAAAGTTTGGAGTTTGCAAACTTTCATGTTAACGTCTTACGGTAATGTTTATGTCAATGCTTATATGAATCATTGTGAATGATCCCATTTGGTAGCCTGGGCGCAAACTTCTATGTTTATGTTACGGTTATGTTTAATTTTAATTGTGAATGGGCCTTTATTTCAGCAAGATGATGCGCTACCACAATACTATACATGCAAATTTTCCTGAAAGATGGATAGGACGAAGAGAAAGTGTGGAGCAGAGTGCTGCATTGGAGTTAAATCGCTCGCTTGAACTCGGTCGAATGTCGCACGCTCGAGTGAGATAAGATCGGTAGTGATACGCTCGTAATAAATAGAAGCACAGTACAACATGTCTTATCTTGTATGGAAGGCGACAGATAAGCTACACATATGTTTTGCTCATACGGTAAAAATAAGGCTTTATTTTCTGCGTTTATGACAAACGTTTAATGGAACGTACCAAAACAGTAACATGAAGTTATAAATAAAATAGTATGAAAAACTTCGATATACAGTTATTATTGCTAATTAATAATTATTCAATATTTGATTTACCACATATATAATATGATAGGTCCATACATAGTGTTCCGCCTATATACTGCGACAATGTAGAAACGTTTTACAAAATATTATTGATATAGCAGTAGATTAATAACAATATTAGTACAGAGATAACGTCACAGAAAATATAATAAAACGGATAATCATGCTGCACAACTGTTACAGACGAAAAGATTGATACACTAATTAGTCCACACCTGTGGAGTAATGGTCAGCGCGTCTGGCGGTGAAACCAGGTGGCCCGGGTTCGAATCCCGGTCGGGGCAAGTTACCTGGTTGAGGTTTTTTCCGGGGTTTTCCCTCAACCCAATACGAGCAAATGCTGGGTAACTTTCGGTGCTGGACCCCGGACTCATTTCACCGGCATTATCACCATCATTTCATTCAGACGCTAAATAACCTAGATGTTGGTACAGCGTCGTAAAATAACCCAATAAAAATACACTAATTATTAGAGGTTATTATTATTATTATTAAGTTACTAGAAAACTTGATACGGTTCTTGCATTATCGTGATTGTGTTCTCCGTTTATAATAATTACATTTACATCCAATAACATCTATCAGATGTGGCAAAAACAAAATCACTCCTGTGTGTGTGTGTGTGTGTGGGGGGGGGAAACATTTACCTACAACATTTATATTACATTTTAAAGCAAGTTTTGTAGTCGTACTATGGAGAGGTTAGTTAAACACTGCAAAGTTTTGAAATGATAAACATCTATGACGTTACTACACAATTCATCACTGTAACAAGAACGAATGTCTAACGCTCGGCTTATACCGTTCGAGGATTTATCGCTCGCGACAATTTTACCCATCATACATGTGTGCTACCTATCGGATTATGCTGTGAACTACTTGGCGCTCGAGAGAAAACGTCCGATGCAGACCTCTGGGTGGAGTATCCTCTTCGATCTCCTAATTGACGCTAATGGATTTTTAGTTGTGGAGGACTCTAAAATAAAATATTGTGTCACGAAACCAACACTGAGGAACCTGAACCATCGGCATAGCTCAGTTGGAAGAGGCAATTGCCTTCTGATCCGGAGCTGCGCTTGATATGATTACTGGTTGGGTTTTTCCGAGGTTCCGAGGCGAATGTTTTTATTCTTCATATTATAAATTGGAATCTCCTGGCAGAGGGGCAGAGAAGGCCTGACGGCCTTATTTATACCAGGTTAAATAAATAAATACTAAATGTCAGGTAATCTATGGCGAATCCTCGGCCTCATCTCGCTGTCACCAATTCCATCGACGCTAAATAATCTAGTAGTGAACATAGCGTCGTTCAATAACCAACTAAAAAGGAAAAGTTACCCGAGACACGAATTTTATTTGAAGTTGCCTTTGTTGTTATTACGCCACAAAAAATAAAGCGCGTTTGTCGCTTTGCTGAAGCTAGTGGCGGTCAATATGCATTGGTGGCGATGATGACGGTGATTTTGAATATCTGGAACTTTAAGTCAACCAACAGAAGAATGAGTTAACGTTTGTCCCCTTTACCTGTTAAGATACATGGTCATGACGTGTGTACACATTTCATTGGAACACTGTATATATTCCATCCACAGTGTTAGAATGTTTGTCCATTATAATATTATATCATGCTATAAAGCCTTGTATAATGTTCATCTTCTTTTTCACGTTGGGAAGTGTAAACTATTTTTATAGGGTGAAATGTGCCTGTTATGTTCTTATAATCATCTTGCGTTATTAACCCTTAAATTGACAAAGTATCCTATAGGATAC
The DNA here is from genome assembly GCF_040183065.1 of Periplaneta americana. NCBI lineage: Eukaryota > Metazoa > Arthropoda > Insecta > Blattodea > Blattidae > Periplaneta > Periplaneta americana. The sequence continues at coordinate 185,086,161 of NC_091121.1, read as the reverse complement.
AACAGGTTAATAGGCTATCTATATATATATAATTTGAACTGGTAATGGAAATTACGGGAAAACGGCTGGACGGATTTTAATAAATGACCCCTCATTTTGAAGCTTGGAACTCAACGTTTTTCGGAAAAGTAGTAGTTTTCAGTGAAATGTCAATTTTTAAACATAATTTTCCTATTTTCCAAAATTCATCTGTCGTCAGTTTTGAGAACTAGCTAATAGCATTCACGGCCGACTTGATATATCTTCGCTTTTTTGTAAAGGAGAAGCAAACTCTTTGAGGAGAAGCGAAGCGAGCATCAAGTCGGCCGTGTTGCATTTCAGAATAAACAAAACACACACTACAGTAAACAATATTACACGAAGGCCATGATCTGCAAGAATGCTGACATATTTAGAGCTCAAATTAAATTGGTTATTAAAAACTTAACTTACTAAAAATAATTTACAGGTAAGTTTCTGTGGTGTGTAATTTTCTGGGTACAGCTGTGTATTGGATATTAAAAACTACAAAACTTGAGGTGGTTTGATGACATTATTACCATTAGAAATGAAATATTATTGTAGGTAATGCCATGATGTGACTATTTTTCATTAATTATACATATTAATGCTATATACATCTCACTTGACAATATTGAACATACTATTTTGGATTTAAATAATTTGCTGTCCCAGTTTTACGCAATAAGACTCAAGGATAATAAAATGTACAAAACATATTATACAATGTTGAGGGTAGAAGGTGCATGGAGTTTGTTAAAGAATAGATTGATTACAATAGATCGGACTCCTTTAACAATATATGTGATATGAAAGTGAACGTTATTTAAGTAGATGTAGAGAATATCTTAAATTAGATTTTGATTTCTATATTTTACTGAGTGGCGGCTATATATTATATGTTACTGAAAGCTATAAAACTTACGTAAGATAATAATATTATTAAAAATTAAATATTTTTATACTTATTAATCAAGTGGGGTTGGGTCTTTTTCATGTATTTAATGGCGGTGTGGTGTAGATATTTATGTGCGTGGTTCTCTTCAGTATTGGCTCGAGAGAGAGTAACTTTCATTATTATGGAAGCAAATAACTTTCAGAATGTCTGGTATTCTTCATTGAAAATAAATCTGAAAAATGTTTATTTGAACGTCTAATGAACTTAGTTTGCAGCATTTCTGCACAAGCTACTAGTATGCTTTAATTTTAATAGAACAATAGAAAAAATGGTAAGAAAATTAAAATTTCACAATACTATAATGTTCTAAAAATATATAAAATATGGACATTGCGGTAGTTGTTTTCTTTACGGTCCGACAAGGTTTGATAAACTAGTGTGAGAAATGAAGCTTTGCCAAGTTAAGGCAGCGTATAGGTAATTAAAGTATGGACACTTCGCGTCGGTACCTTTGATGTAGCCGGACTGATTTCAATGACCTTCAAGCCAGCTAGAGCGTGAGATTCTGCTTTCTCCCTAGAGTTGGCGCTGACATCATACTAGCTAACAGTCGACATAGCAGAAATATAACACATAATTAATACATCTAGGTGCATTATGTACTCAAATAAAATAAATTGGATCCATAAAATAATAAATCCGTCATTAACTGTAATGTCTAGACTCTAGAGTTCCTTTGTAATGAGAGTTGAGACGTTGACCCCAACAACAATTAAAATATGTAATGATTTGATAGCACTGAAAATGGAAAAACAAAACTCTTATGAGAAGTAAAACCATATCCCTATATTATATTATATTATATACAAATATTAAACGAATTCGATACTTAATTTTATAATGTATTATATTATTTTATAATATAATTTATTATATCTGAAATATAAAAAAAATATTATTACAACTAGTTTGCCACTGAGAAATAAAGAAAAGCTGTTAACTTGAATTTATTTGAAGCAAAGCGTTACTGGATTATGCAATAAGGTAGGCGATGTTTGGATCCTGTGCCTCAACTCTATACTCAACTATTATCTCAGCGTATGCTCGATTACACTAACCTCTAGCGCTTGAAAGTGGAACTAAACGCCGGCGCACAGAGAAACAAAACAGGAAAATTTGCTCAGTGTCCATTCTTTATAATCCCTATTCGCTGGTTAAGGGTTATCAGCAGACAGCGGATTTTCGGTCCCGGTGCTGTACGTGAGTTGCAGGAAGGTCATTGAACTCATTACTACGTTCCCCCCGTATGCCAAGTGACCTGAAGTCTTGTCACTGTAAAGGGACCGAAAATCCGCTGTGTGATCATTACACATCACGTTAATTACTATAATGTGTCCTTCTAGTGCTATGTTGAAAAAATGTAAAAATAAAACTCCGATAAGAATAATTAGAACTTAGTCGTAACCACCAAGAAACAAACCTGGTAAACTGATAAACTTCGACGTAACTGTAACCTAGTCCTTACAACATTACATTATCATATCACGACTTAAATATTTAAATACTTTTCCTGCTGATAAGACGTATCACTTATGAGGCAATAATTGCTTCAGCGATTACTTCATGCGAATAACAAACTAAATTATAATATATTCGCAAGAATGGAGGATGCGGAGCAGAAAACGAAAATGTTGCAATATAAGAAGAGAAGAGTTATAGAACATACAGACAGAGTCATGTTTTACTTGTAAAATCACTTATTTCTCTTCACTAGGTATGGGGGAGGTATCCCCACAGTTTACTATATACAGTCACGAAGCTTGGGATGATTTTTTGCCAACGAGTTACATTTCTCGCGATAGTTGCTAGCCACTTGGAGCGCTGTGAGTACTGGGAACAATAGACTGTGTCACCAGCGAATAGGGATTATAAAGAATGAACACTTCGCGTCGGTACCTTTGATGTAGCCGGACCGATTTCAATGGCCTTCAAGCCAGCTAGAGCGTCAGATTCTGCTTTCTCTCTAGAGTTGGCGCTGACATCACACCAGCTAGCAGTCGACACAGCGGAAATATAACACATAATGAATACATCTAGGTACATTATGTACTCAAATAAAATAAATTGGATCCATAAAATAATAAATCCTTCATTAACTGTAATGTCAAGACTCTAGAGTTCCTTTATAATGAGAGTTCAGACGTTGACCCCAACAACAATTAAAATATGTAATGATTTGATAGCGCTGAAAATGGAAAAACAAAACTCTCACGAGAAGTAAAACCATATACCTATATTATATTATATTATATTATAAAAATATTAAACGAATTTGATGATTAATTTTATAATGTATTATATTATTTTATAATATAATTTATTATATCTGAAATATAAAATATTATTATTACAACTAGTTTGTCACTGAGAAATAAGGAAAAGCTGTTAACTTGAATTTATTTGAAGCAAAGCGTTACTGGATTATGCAATAAGGTAGGCGATGTTTGGATCCTGTGTCTCAACTCTATTCTCAATTATTATGTTAGCGTATGCTCGATTACACTACCTCTAGCGCTTGAAAGTGGAACCATCCGCTGGCGCACAGAAAAACAAAACACAGGAAAATTCGCTCAGTGTCCATTCTTTATAATCCCTATTCGCTGGTGTCACTGCCATCGTGATCTAATACAGGCCGTAAGGCAGACCATGTAACTCGCTTAACCCGATCACGAAGGGTGGCGTTTCAACCATATAAATTAGTTGGAATGCATAAAGAGTAACATATATTTCTCTAAAATGTGGTGTAATTCCGTTAATAAAATTTAAAACAATGATTAGGGGACACTTCAGTCATAATTCCTTACGAGTTAAGGTGTAATATTATTTTTGGTGTGAAAATTACGTTCTTCGTATGTGTAATACCTGCCTTTATTGCGATTAAATATTGCGAAATTCTTGTACTTTCATTTATGCACGATTCAATAATTTTCAGTTGCACCGCACAAATATTTAGATATGTTGAAATTATAGGTTATGTTTACTGAACCAGCTGCCCCTTTCTGTCTAATTTTAGTGATATCAAATGCCTTGCCATTAATATGAAAATTATAGGTTATGTTTACTTTATTTAACTTATATTCCTAAATTCGCATTTATACATTATAATTAAGCATAATATCATGTATGATACTCCGCACATTCAATTTGTCTGTATTTTAATATTACAATTGAGTACTGAATTATTGTATTTATCTACTACCTAAGAGACGAAGTAACACAATTGTACGTACACTAATTTCATAGGAATAGTATGGTAAATGTTTTGTCTAAAATTAAGGAAGGTAGATGTGCTAAATTGAAATCACAATATAAATTCTTTTTTATTAAACCTCAAAATAGCTTCCATTCTAAACTTGAAATGTTGACGCGAACAGATTATGTTAACATGTAAAATTCTCTTCACATTAAAATAACACAGTTTTGTAATTATTTCTGCAACATATTATGCAACAAGAAGTAAACGGAACTTATGGACACATTACACTAAATAAAGCTTAGCAATGATACGCAATAAAGTTATAATATATTTCACTGAGCTACATACATTGAAATAGAAAACACGAACAAACATTACGGCCTGGTCTAGATCGAAAACGCATTGACTGTGCCGTATTTCGCTTTGCTGTTAAAAGTTGTGTAAACTGTGAAATGTTCGTTATCGGTTGTAATAACTGTGAATGGCTAAAATACAATAATTTGAGTAATAATATGGGACAAGGAGGCGTTTGTAGTACTATAAATTCTAAGAAAAATAGGTTAGAGTTATCCTTATTCCGAAAGATCCAGGAAGGTGAGTTTATAGAATATAATATATATTTTATGAAAATAATATATAAACTTTATGTAATTCATATTTCAATAGTGGAAGGAAGGTGTTAATTTTTTCAAAAGAACACGATATCAAAACTACAATACATTTTATCGTCTGCTAGGGAAAGAGTCTGTGATGAGGCGATAGTAGCGATCCTGGTGGTGAGCAGCTATCTACGTTTGCATATTTAGTAAGTATTGAGCTTCGTGACTGTATATATTAGACTGAGGTATCCCCTTGTTTTCCTTGTCCTCCTGTTCTTGTATTCTCCTTCTTTCATTTCTCCCGCTACCCACACGTAGTTCTACATAAAGATACGTAGCATAGCTAAGCTATGCATCTGTCAATGTTTTATGCTGTTAGCCACCAGCTCAGTCGGCTAAGGTGCCTGCCTTCTGATCCGGAGTTGCGTTCGGGCGCGGGTGCGATTCCCGCTTGGGCTGATTACCTGGTTGGGTTTTTTCCGAGGTTTCCCAACCATAAGGCAAATGTCAGGTAATCTATGGCGAATCCTCGGCTTCATATCGCCAAATATCATCTCGCTATCACCAATCCCATCGATGCTAAATAATCTCGTGTGTATATATATATAATTTGAACTGGTAATGGAAATTACGGGAAAACGGCTGAACGGATTTTAATAAATGACCCCTCATTTTGAAGCTTAGAACCCAAAGTTTTTCAGAAAAATAGTAGTTTTCAGTGAAATATCTATTTTCCTACATCATTTTCCTATTTTCCAAAATCCATCTGTCGTCAGTTTTAAGAAATAATGGCTTTTCAAAATAAAACAAAACACAAACACACTACAATAAACAATAATACACGAAGGCCATGATCTGCAGGATTGCTGACATATTTAGAGTTCAAATTCAATTGGTTTTTGTATGAATGTGAGTGTGCCGGTTAATATTAATTAACCAATCATCACAAATATAAAAATACATCAGGACTGTCGCTGGGTAGTAACCTGAACACACGTTTCAGCGTCACATTGTTGACAAGTAACTCCATCTGTTAGCACAACCATAAAGCATCTAGTAGATGCTATAGAGTTATCAACAACGAAAAAAAAAAATCAATTGGTTATTAAAAACTTCAAGGCTTACAAAAAATAATTTACAGGTCTGATTCTGTGGTGTGTAATTTTCTGAGTACAGCTGTGTATTGGATATTAAAATCTGCAAAACTTGAGGTGGTTTGATGACATTATTACCATTAGAAATTAAATATTGTTATAGTTAATGTCATGATGTGACTATTTTTCATTAATTATACATATTAATGCTATATTGATGATAGGAAAATGAAACTTTTGGGGTTATATAAGTAGATGTAGAGAATATATGAAATTAGATCTTCATTTCTATATTTTACTGAGTGACGGCTATGTAATATATAACTACGAAATTTACGTAAGATAATATTGTTATTAAAAATGAAATATTTTTATAGTTATTAATCAAGTGAGGTTGGGTCTTTTTCATATACATAATGGCGGTGTGGTGTAGATATTTATATGCGTCATTCTCTTCAGTATTGGCTCGAGAGAGCGCAAAAATTACAGTTCCTAAGGAAAGACCAAACGGTATTACTTACTGATAAAATAAGAGGCCTACAAAATTTTGTAGTCCCTCGATTATTTCAGCAAGATCTCTTAGTTCGATAAAATGATTTCACCCTCTACATTTCAAGCTCTACATGCAGCAGCTATACCAAGATGCTATGTCTATTTTTCGAAAGCATAGCAAACCTGACTTTTTTTTAACTTTCGCATACAATTCACAAAGACCTGAATTAGCTATTATTTAGACCCACATGAAAAACCCACTGATTGTTCTGACATTGTTACTTGAGTTTTCGCGTTGAAACTCAAAAACTGAAGGTGGATAGGTTCAAGAAAAAGTATTTGGCATAAAAAAAAAAACCATTCAGAGGGAGTATGTTTCATTATAATGGAAACAAGTAACTTTCAAAATGTCTGGCATTCTTCATTGAAAATAAATCTGGAAAATTTTTATTTGAACGTCTAATGAACTTAGTTTGCAGCACAAGCCACTAGTATTCCTAGAAAAATAGCTTTTATGTTTAGAATAAAGTATCAAATTTTCACAATTATTTCGCGATAATACAACTAAAGAAGCAGGGGATCATTACAATATGTCGTCATAAGTGGTCTTGCTGTTATCACATTGGCGGTCGGATCCGAGGTTCGCGAGTTCAAACCCGATCGAAGACGCTGGTTTTATAAAACCCTTAGCGTGTCTTCCTCTGGGAAGGAAGTAAAGCCGAAAGTCTCTTAACGTAAAGTGCGGCATGTACAAAGCCCTGATACAGAGCTTCAGGTAAAATTTGTCGTCCATTTCAAGCCTACGTTGAATTTCAACGGTGAATAACCTCTACAGTTGAAAGGGTAATTGAATAAAGTACTGCAACTACTAAATCATTGCAATATCCACTAACAGTGGCTTACGGAGAATTTTGTCAAGAGGGGTTCATTATTATAATTATTTAGAATTTATATTACCGGTATTTAAAATGTTGTGTATTATTATTATTATTATTATTATTATTATTAAAATATGAATTATCAAATGCATAAGACGTTAAACGAACGTTTCACAATAAAGTCAGAACTCAAACCAACGAACGGGTGAATATCGCTCTTAAAATGGATTTAAAATCGACAATGCACAATATTTACATAACATCTGCACTGCAGAACTGTCAAAACAGCCTTTTCAATATGTTCCAGAACAAGTTAAATTTCATATTGTGTCAGCTTCATTTTATTACAAGGTCGGTACTAGGCGGTAGATTTCTCTATAATAAGGATAGCATTGTTATAATTCCAACGTGCCACTGCATCAAGCATAGGGATTATATTGAAGGAGGGGTAGGAGAGCTATGCCTTATGTCGATGTAGATTTTGTTACTCTGACAGTGAAGAATTAGAGAAGGGAAAATGATTATGAATAAAAAATATTCAATTCTAAATATGTATTTTTTTAAGTTCAAAAAGGGGTTCAAACCCGGTATATGTTTTGTTTGTGATGTAACAGTATTTGCTTTGTTAATTAATTTTCTTACAAACATTTTCTATACGAATATTTTCAAACATTTTAATACACTATCTCCAATAATACGCATTTACGATATATTAGATTTGCGAAAACATTGTTTTAGTACCTGTAAGGCTACTAAAGAAACATATATGAAAATTTAAAGTTTCTATAAAAAAGTTGAGAAAATATTCCTTTTGAATAAAAAAACAAACTTGTGAAAAATGAACATTAAAATTAAAACTTACATTCTTATAATGCACTTATACTTCTCAGACAAATCTAAAAATTAACATGGATACAGTTTTAATAAGTTCTCTTCCCTTTATCCATTGAATCAGTGCTGGCCATCCCTGAATATAGCTCGACTAAGAGGCATATACCACCTCTTTCGTCTGTCTCTTTCCTTTCCGCTGTAAAGCGCTCAGGCTCTCCTGGGCTCTAAAGCGCGCGCTTGCTCCTATGGGCATCAGTTGACATCACTGTCGTAGCCCGAAATGTCTTTTAAATAACGAAACAGGCAAAAAATACCCAAAGACTGCGAGAGAGATCTATCCAGAATGTAATTTGTTGCTAGAAATTAATCACTTCTCTTAAGTATGTTGAAATTTACAGAAGGTCGTAAGGTTAACTAGTAACAAGAAACAACTTAAAACTGGCATTTCCCTTTGATAACCTTCTTACATATTCATGCAACACAGTTTCTGTATGCATAGAGCACCGGCCTCATTGTAAGAGAAGAGGGGGAAAAAAAACTAATTTTCAAATTATTGACGTATGGTAATGCTTTTGTAACACATTAGTTGTTGACGTCAATACACAGAAATATGTATTAATGACATAAGAAATATTTCCATGAATTTATTGTCATCTGTAGTTGGTTATTTTACGACGCTTATCAACTGCTATGGTTATCTAGCGTCTGAGTGAGATGAAGGTGATAATGCTAGCGAGATGAGTTAGGGTCCAGCATTTGCTCTTAACGGGTTGAGGAAAACCCGGTAAAAGCCTCATTCAGATAGCACGATAGACTTGCCCATGCAGTATGAAAGTCATTTTTGACGTGTACTTATGCTATGAACTGTTGAATTAGTTACAAAGTTTTCACGATTACATACGAGGAAGATTATTAATGAAAAAATATACTGACAAGCCATGGGCATTATTTGTAGTTTTTTGAAAATAGTCCTACACGATTCTCTAGATTTGGCACCTACTATTATTCTAATTATTCTTTTTTGTAGTAGGAATACACTCTTACTATCTGTGGAATTTCCCCAGAATATTATTCCAAAACTCATTACCGAGTGGAAGTATGCAAAGTATATTGTTTTTAAGGTATTGATATTTACTATCTTTTGCATAGATCTAATAGCAAAACAAGCTGAATTTAGTTTGGGGGTAATTTCTTTAATATGATGTTTCCAATTTAACACATTATCGATTTTTAAGCCAAGAAATTTGGTTGTTGCAAAAAAAATTACAAAATAAAGACGTGTTCTATAGCTGGGACCGTCCACGACTATGTAATTACGAAATAATAATAATTTTAATTGTAAAGGAAACTGAGATAACCAAGGATAGGATATCTACCTCACTGGAATGTTGCGGAGTATGTGGTTGTAGATATTAACAATAAAATATGGTTAGGGGTGAAAAATACCCCAGGTAAGTATCGAGGGTGAAAGCGAGGTTAACATTTACATACTTCATAAAACCAGGATTCGATTTGGTGAAAATCATCATCATCATCATCATCATCATCATCATCATCATCATCATGTTTAATCATGCAACATTCTAAGGTAATTATAAAGTAGGCTTTCGTAGTTCCGTACAGAGTTGACAACATCGGAGAAAAATAATACAGCTATTCTCTCGCAGCTCAATTTTAAGTCTACATTCCATGTTTTTCGTAACAACTTTTCATAAACTTCATAATATCCTTTTATCTTATCTGTTGTACACTTCTTCATCCTTCAACAGAAAGGAAGAGTTTATCCTTGACACCTTCAGCCAAAACACAAGTGGTAAGCCATCTGTCAATAATTGAACATGAAAATTGGAGGCTGGCCACCAGATGTCACCAGTACTGAACGACGTACTGACGCAATTTACATTGTTCAAAAGATATCTGATCTTTGACCTCTTTCATCAGTTCCAGAAGTTGTTTATGGTTTAACACGCTGATTATTCTGTTTAAACAAGTACAACTGGATACAGTCATTTGAGCGTTGTTTGCTCCTTTTTATTTGCTAATTATACGAAACATAGAGAAAATTATGTTGAAAAATCTAAATTTCGTGCTTTTATAAAAATGCCTACGGAAAAAGATAAATAGCTCTTGGCGTGCCATCTATTCGTTCCCTTCTGTATTAACCTTTCTCAGAAAACAACTAGATGGATTTTCCGTACCCAATGTCTACGAGACAATTTATCCGGAAAGTTTGCAGATGAAATATAGTTCCAGCTGACTGATAACACTTCCCCTTTCAATCTCGCAAGGTAGTGTCAAACGTATTTTGCGTCCTTATGTAAAATTCATTGTTGCCAATAGCAAAAATAGTAACAAAAAAGTACTCTAACTTTTAACAATTTATCCTTGTGTAACTCTAATGCAATACAAAATAACTATATTTCTGTAATCAGAATTTTAAGCTTAACAACATATTACAACAAAAAATACTTTTCCATATTATTGAGAGATGTCAGAAGTTGAAGTTGCATTCCAGTACAGAGTCGACCATGCAGGCCTGTGGAATTAATCCATTCCAACCACAAAGAGTCCTTAATAATCTGGTTTAACAGAGTCTCTAGAATCTCAGTCCACACCGGCACTGGTGGGAGAAGGGGTCATCAAAGTGCTCCAGGGCACGAGATATGAAAAATAATTAGCTGCCAAGAAAAGGAAAAGGAAAACTGAAATTAAACCAGGAAAAAATATTGTACTAGTAGGCCTACTGGAGGCGGAAGATCTCAGTCAAATGAAGAAATCTCTCATCCTGTCTCAACTGAGGAGACCAGAAAAAGAGAAGCCAAGAAAACCACCAAGAAAAGAAAACAGAGAGGATACCAGGAGTCCAGTGATAGTGATGAAGACGGACGACATTCCACTGAAGATTCGTCAGATGAGTGGGTTGAAGAGGAAGATAACAATGATAATGACAATTTCGATGACCCTAAATCAGGGGTTCAGCTTTTAGTGAAGTTCCCAACTAAAAAGACAATTAAATTTTATGTCGGTTGCATTGAGGAACTGGTTCCAGGAGAAGGACCTGAACTTCGTTTTGTTAGAAATTGTGATGGATTCCAGTTCAAATATCCGGAGGTGGCGGATGTGAGTCTTATTGACTATGTTCAGGCAGAAAGAAAACTAAGTGCTTCTGTTCCTATGGAGGAAAAGGAATTCGTAAAATTTGGTGTTGATTTTAAGGGTTATGGTATTAATTAGGAGATGGAAATTGTATTTTCTGTATTTTTTCAGGGCTATTTTATTAATTAGTACATTAATAATGTGATAATGTTGTGTGTAGTTTGACGTAATTTTATGTCTGCTAATTAATTAAATATTTCCTATTAAATTTATGAGCCTTAACCTATTTAATATATGCACATTAAAATAACTGTATTAAAGTTCGCATTTTTCTATTCCAAATAAATAAAAAATAAAATATAATAAAGTAAATAATAATAAAAGCATCCAAAAGGAGGTCGATATCGACCGGAATGAGAGCAAACGTTCATTTACATGTATTTTTAATGTGGTGGTCGACTTAACACCATGTACAGGGTTGAGTCGACCGGCGTTTAAAATTTGTTTTCCTCAGTGACCGTGGAAGTTTATAAAGTGAAAATAACACAAAACAATCCCTGAGTTGTGCGCTATAACATAACATTTTCAGTGAAATAGTAGATCGCATTGTCTGTGAAGTAGCGTTAAAAATACGAAAAAACGCGGTCGACTCTAGACGGTTTGACGGTAGTTTTTTCTAAAACGGTCACACGCATACACATTTAAATTACAGTTTCTTACTTGGGCACTATTCGTGACGTTGAAACATTTTTCCGAACGGCCATAGCTATGATATTCTGAAGAAACTTGAAGAAAAGAAGGCACACATTTACGAACTCAAGCCAACGGAAGTATGACGCTATGTTTCAGTGGTGCCAATAGGAAGCATGTGAAATTCCCTACAGAGAGAGGGTACTTTCATAAATATAGCTTCAGCAGTTTGAGATTCTGATTTTTAATATTAGGATGCAAAGGGATGCTGTAGTAGTAGACAGTCCTTTTTCTGCAAAAAATGGAAAGAAAAATGTAGTTTACTTGGAAACCAGTTCGTGTATTGATCCTTAAACAGCATGGAAACCAACTCGAGTGACCCCTCGAAAATGATCGTGAACCGACTAAAGGCTGGTTGACAATAAACGAAAACGAGAACGAGAATAGAAATATTGTTTCACGGTCCCGTTTCCGGGCTCCGGTAAGTTTCTCGTTAATTGTGAATACTCACATTTAAATATATTTTAACAATATTTCCGTTCTCGTTTTCGTTTCCGTTCTCGGTTTATTGTGAACCAGCTTTTACAGTTGGGAACCAACTCCAGTACAGTCCTCCAATTGACCGATTCAAGCATGGTGGGGACTAGTCTAGGGGTGTGAGGGTTCGCTTTCAAAGTGATCTAGGTGCGCAGCGGACCTTGGTGTAGTCAGCTGGTGTGAGTGACAAAGAGCTTAGCTAAGGAAGTTAGGAAAATAGACAGTTGCTCTGTGGAATGGTTGCATGTAATGGGTTCGTACTCCCCGCAGGAGAATAAAAAGAATCTGCTAACTGAACGAGTTATGGCATGATTACAACCGGCATTCCTAACAACTATTTCTACATATAAATGTTCTACTCTTCGATGTGGGTGTATTAAATTTATGGTAGAGAGAAAGAGGCAGATAAATCATTCTCCATATCTGTAAACTTGACAAATCTAACACTGACTATCAAGAAGATAATGAAACACAAATGATATTATGTTATTTATATCGCTAAAGGAAGATAACAGAATATAAAAACTAACTTGAATATTATTTATATAGTTAAAGAACGATAACAGAATATAAATGATAACTTGAATATTATTTATATAGCTAATGAACGATAACAGAATATAAATGATAACTTGAATATTATTTATATAGCTAAAGAACGATAACAGAATATAAATGATAACTTGAATATTATTTATATAGCTAAAGAACGATAACAGAATATAAATGCTAACTTGAATGTTATTTATATAGCTAAAGGACGATAGCAGAATATAAATGATAACTTGAATATTATTTATATAGCTAAAGAACGATAACAGAATATAAATGATAACTTGAATAATATTTATATAGCTAAAGAACGATAACAGAATATAAATGATAACTTGAATATTATTTATATAGCTAAAGAACGATAACAGAATATAAATGACAACTTGAATATTATTTATATAGCTAATGAACGATAACAGAATATAAATGATAACTTGAATATTATTTATATAGCTAAAGAACGATAACAGAATATAAATGCTAACTTGAATATTATTTATATAGCTAAAGAACGATAACAGAATATAAATGCTAACTTGAATGTTATTTATATAGCTAAAGGACGATAGCAGAATATAAATGATAACTTGAATATTATTTATATAGCTAAAGAACGATAACAGAATATAAATGATAACTTGAATATTATTTATATAGCTAAAGAACGATAACAGAATATAAATGATAACTTGAATATTATTTATATAGCTAAAGAACGATAACAAAATATAAATGATAACTTGAATATTATTTATATAGCTAAAGAACGATAACAGAATATAAATGATAACTTCAATATATTATTTATATAGCTAAAGAACGATAACAGAATATAAGTGGTAACTTGAATATTATTTATATAGCTAAAGAACGATAACAGAATATAAATGATAACTTGAATATTATTTACATAGCTAAAGCACGATAACAGAAAATAAATAACTTGAATATTATTTATGTAGCTAAAGAACGATAACAGAATATAAGTGATAACTTGAATATTATTTATATAGCTGAAGAACGATAACAGAATATAAGTGATAACTTGAATATTATTTATATAGCTAAAGGACGATAACAGAATATAAATGATAACTTGAATATTATTTATATAGCTAAAGAACGATAACAGAATATAAGTGATAACTTGAATATTATTTATATAGCTAAAGGACGATAACAGAACATGAGTGATAACTTGAATATTATTTATATAGCTAAAGAACGATAACAGAATATAAGTGATAACTTGAATATTATTTATATAGCTAAAACGATAACAGAATATAAGTGATAAGTTGAATATTATTTATATAGCTAATGAACGATAACAGAATATAAGAGATAACTTGAATATTATTTATATAGCTAAAACGATAACGGAATATAAGTGATAAGTTGAATATTATTTATATAGCTAAAGAACGATAACAGAATATAAGTGATAACTTGAATATTATTTATATAGCTAAAGGACGATAACAGAACATGAGTGATAACTTGAATATTATTTATATAGCTAATGAACGATAACAGAATATAAGTGATAACTTGAATATTATTTATATAGCTAAAACGATAACAGAATATAAGTGATAAGTTTAATATTATTTATATAGCTAAAGGACGATAACAGAATATAAATGATAACTTGAATATTATTTATATAGCTAAAGAACGATAACAGAATATAAGTGATAACTTGAATATTATTTATATAGCTAAAGGACGATAACAGAACATGAGTGATAACTTGAATATTATTTATATAGCTAAAGAACGATAACAGAATATAAGTGATAACTTGAATATTATTTATATAGCTAAAACGATAACAGAATATAAGTGATAAGTTGAATATTATTTATATAGCTAATGAACGATAACAGAATATAAGAGATAACTTGAATATTATTTATATAGCTAAAACGATAACGGAATATAAGTGATAAGTTGAATATTATTTATATAGCTAAAGAACGATAACAGAATATAAGTGATAACTTGAATATTATTTATATAGCTAAAGGACGATAACAGAATATAAGTGATAACTTGAATATTATTTATATAGCTGAAGAACGATAACAGAATATAAGTGATAACTTGAATATTATTTATATAGCTAAAGAACGATAACAGAATATAAATGATAACTTGAATATTATTTATATAGCTAAAGGACGATAACAGAATATAAATGATAACTTGAATATTATTTATATAGCTAAAGAACGATAACAGAATATAAGTGATAACTTGAATATTATTTATATAGCTAAAGAACGATAACAGAATATAAATGATTACTTGAATATTATTTATATAGCTAAAGAACGATAACAGAATATAAGTGTTAACTTGAATATTATTTATATAGCTAAAGAACGATAACAGAATATAAGTGATAACTTGAATATTATTTATATAGCTAAAAACGATAACAGAATATAAATGCTAACTTGAATATTACTTGTTTCGCTAAATAACGATAACAGAATATAAGTGATAACTTGAATATTATTTATATACCTAAAGAACGATAACAGAATATAAATGATAACTTGAATATTGTTTATACCGCTAAAGAACGAGATTAAAAATACAAATGATAACTTGAATATTATTTATATCACTAAAGAACGATGACAGAACAGAAATGGTAACTTGAATAATATTTATAACGCTAAAAACGATAATAGAATATAAATGATAACTTGAATATTATTTATATCGCTAAAGAACGATAGCAGAATACAAATCATAACCTGAATACTATTTATATCGCTACTAAAAATGATGACAAAATAAAATAACTTGAACAAGGCTCGAACTCACAACTTTCGAATCATTAGGCGAGCACTCTACCGCTATTCCACGAGATGCAGATACTCGTACTTTCTTAGATTTTGAGAGTTTGGTATTGGTGAAATTCCATTCCGAGGTTTGGATACTTATAAGGCGAAACTTGTAACCTAAGAGATAATATTTGGACATAAACGGAAACAGTCGATATATTTTGCCTGGAGTTTTCGTATTCAGGGAGAAATATCTGTACTACCATAAATCTACAACGCGAGACTTCTGACTTTACGTCCTTTGAACTTAAGGCGGGTGGTATAGAGAGCCCATTGAGTGAGCGGGCGAGGGGTATTATGTGGCCGGTGGGCTGGTACACATCATTCTCATTCATTCCATAATTCGGGGTGCACAATAGGCCACTGTCGAGTCGATGTGCTGAAGGGTCTCTCTAACCCGCCCTAGCTCCTCATTGCTACTGCTGCTGCTGCTTACAACCCTTCCTAAAGGAAGCCATGTTAAAAAGGATCACTCGATACTCCATCGCCTTCGAGGTAAACCTAACACCAAGATCGAATAAAATGTAACAAAGATTCATGAGATTTTATTTGCGAGAAGAGGGTTAAAATTAGAATTCTTATGATATGACTTACAGAAATTTATATTGGTTAATCGAAAGAGTGATTTTCATGCTTTCTACAGACTTGAATTTTTAATGTTGCAGGTGGTTGACAACAGCGTGGATCCAGAATGGACACTACTGTACTACTTGAGGAACAAGTGTATCCTTTATGGAGCAGAGAGATATACACTCTTGTTATTACCTAACATGTATGGCAGAGGAGCTTTTTATTTTTCACACATACATACATACGTACATACGTGCATACATACATACATACATACATACATACATATATACATACGTACATACGTGCATACATACATACATACATACATATGTGCATACATGCATACATACATATGTGCATACATACATACATATATACATACATATTGTACTTGTATGCATTGCATGCATACATACATTACATTACATGCATATATTACATTCATACTTGCATACATAGGCCTACATATATTACATGCGTACATTATATTCATACTTTCATACATTACATTCATACTTGTATACATTACCTGCATACATTACATTCATACTTGTATACATTACCTGCATACATTACATTCATACTTGTATACATTACCTGCATACATTACATTCATACTTTCATATATTACCTGCATACATTACATTCATACTTGTATACATTACCTGCATACATTACATTCATACTTTCATATATTACCTGCATACATTACATTCATACTTGTATACATTACCTGCATACATTACATTCATACTTTCATATATTACCTGCATACATTACATTCATAATTGTATACAGTACCTGCATACATTACATTCATACTTGTATACATTAACTGCATACATTACATTCATACTTGTATACATTACCTGCATACATTACATTCATACTTTCATATATTACCTGCATACATTACATTCATACTTGTATACATTAACTGCATACATTACATTCATACTTGTATACATTACCTGCATACATTACATTCATACTTTCATATATTATCTGCATACATTACATTCATACTTTCATATATTACCTGCATACATTACATTCATACTTTCATATATTACCTGCATACATTACATTCATACTTGTATACATTACCTGCATACATTACATTCATACTTTCATATATTACCTGCATACATTACATTCATACTTGTATACATTACCTGCATACATTACATTCATACTTTCATATATTACCTGCATACATTACATTCATAATTGTATACAGTACCTGCATACATTACATTCATACTTGTATACATTAACTGCATACATTACATTCATACTTGTATACATTACCTGCATACATTACATTCATACTTTCATATATTACCTGCATACATTACATTCATACTTGTATACATTACCTGCATACATTACATTCATACTTGTATAAATTACCTGCATACATTACATTCATACTTTCATATATTACCTGCATACATTACATTCATACTTGTATACATTAACTGCATACATTACATTCATACTTGTATACATTACCTGCATACATTACATTCATACTTTCATATATTATCTGCATACATTACATTCATACTTTCATATATTACCTGCATACATTACATTCATACTTTCATATATTACCTGCATACATTACATTCATACTTGTATACATTACCTGCATACATTACATTCATACTTTCATATATTACCTGCATACATTACATTCATACTTGTATACATTACCTGCATACATTACATTCATACTTTCATATATTACCTGCATACATTACATTCATAATTGTATACAGTACCTGCATACATTACATTCATACTTGTATACATTACCTGCATACATTACATTCATACTTTCATATATTACCTGCATACATTACATTCATAATTGTATACAGTACCTGCATACATTACATTCATACTTGTATACATTAACTGCATACATTACATTCATACTTGTATACATTACCTGCATACATTACATTCATACTTTCATATATTACCTGCATACATTACATTCATACTTGTATACATTACCTGCATACATTACATTCATACTTTCATATATTACCTGCATACATTACATTCATACTTTCATATATTACCTGCATACATTACATTCATACTTTCATATATTACCTGCATACATTACATTCATACTTGTATACATTAACTGCATACATTACATTCATACTTGTATACATTACCTGCATACATTACATTCATACTTGTATACATTACCTGCATACATTACATTCATACTTGTATACATTACCTGCATACATTACATTAATACTTTCATATATTACCTGCATACATTACATTCATACTTGTATACATTACCTGCATACATTACATTCATACTTTCATATATTACCTGCATACATTACATTCATACTTGTATACATTACCTGCATACATTACATTCATACTTTCATATACTACCTGCATACATTACATTCATATTTGTATACATTAACTGCATGCATTACATTCATACTTGTATACATTACCTGCATACATTATATTCATACTTTCATATATTACCTGCATACATTACATTCATACTTGTATACATTAACTGCATACATTACATTCATACTTGTATACATTACCTGCATACATTACATTCATACTTGTATACATTAACTGCATACATTACATTCATACTTTCATATATTACCTGCATACATTACATTCATACTTGTATACATTAACTGCATACATCACATTCATACTTTCATATATTACCTGCATACATTACATTCATACTTTCATATATTACCTGCATACATTACATTCATACTTTCATATATTACCTGCATACATTACATTCATACTTTCATATATTATCTGCATACATTACATTCATACTTTCATATATTACCTGCATACATTACATTCATACTTTCATATATTACCTGCATACATTACATTCATACTTTCATATATTATCTGCATACATTACATTCATACTTTCATATAATACCTGCATACATTACATGCATACATTATATGCAAACGTGCATAAATGCATGCATTACATGCATGCATACATACATAGATACATAGGTGCATACATTACATGCACACAAATGCGTACATAATACATACATACATACATCGGTCGTCCTCGGTAGCGCAGTTGGTATAGCACTGGTCTTCTGTGCTCGAGGTCGCGGGTTCGATCCCGGCCCAGGTCGATGACATTTAAGTGTGCTTAAATGCTAAATGCGACAGGCTCATGTCAGTAGATTTACTGGCATGTAAAAGAACTCCTCCGGGACAAAATTCCGGCACGCCGGCGACGCTGATATAAGCTCGGCAGTTGCGAGCGTCGTTAAATAACCCATAATTTTTATACATACATAACATGCATACATTACATACATTCATACTTGCATACGTGACATGGATACAGACATACACATACGTACGAATTTGCATGAAGCCTAGATAAGCAGTGGGCATAGGCCTACACGATAAGAATGCGCCTGGCTAGGAGTAGCGTAGTGGTTCACTATCGCTAGGGGTTCGCCCACAGGATAATAATAGTCTTCCGTAATTTATTGTCGTAGTTTCTGTTTGAATCGGCGCTCTAAACTGTCATTAATGCGTTGTTTTCAACGATTCTATAGAACAGCACTAAATGACCACGTCTGAACGAAACTTACACCTACGAGATAGGATGGGAATGACAGTTGATAACAGAGGCTCGCAGACGAACGCTGCACACTGTGTTATATTGCATATCTAAGAATACCAGCGAGGATTTTTAATACTTGCAATCTATCAATACAAAACACACTAATCATTAAACCTTTATCAGCAGTCTGCCATAATACTGACTTCAAAGTATGTAGACCACTGTTAATCCATGCTATGAATAATTTGCGAGTTATCAGTATTAGGCCTACATGTGCAACATTATCTTCATACATGAATCTGCTGAACATGTGAAAGGCCACCGGTGTAGCTCAGGCGGTAGAGCGTTTGCAGGCCGGTTCAAAGCTGTGCTCGTGGGTGGGTTCGATTCTTGCTTGGAGCGATTATCTGGTTGGATTTTACCGAGGTTTTCCCCAAACGTAAGACGAATGTCACATAATCTATGGCGAATCCTCGGCCTCATCTCGCTAAATACCATCTTGCTATCACCAATTTCATCGACACTAAATTACCTAGTTGTTGATAACCGTCGTTAAATAACCATCTAAAATACACAAAGATAATAAGTGTCGATATCTAAAGTAATCTAACTTCTTTTTTTCCTTTGCCTTTTACTTAAAATGTCCAATCAATTTACCGAATGATGTATTTTGTATGTTATATAATTATCTGTGAAGATTTTTTATTTCGCTTCTGATACTAGGCCTACTCATGGACTCGGTCGTTTGATGTCGTAACTACTGATACAGCTGAAACTGAAACAACTATTATTATTCCAGAAGTTTAGAGTTTGTAAGATTGAATATCTTGGATTAAAGATGTTCGTTTTTCAGTATTAGGTTGCGTATGGTGAAATAAGTAAGAATTTTTAGTAACTAATAAGTTTTCCTTAACTGGATTTAGTGCGCCTCTGTGGCACAAAGCTGGGCTGTGGAGAAGGGGGCTGTGGAGCCTGCACAGTTATGGTGTCCAAATATGACCGCATCCAAGGAAAGGTCATGTATCCTTTAATATTGCTATTAGATAAGTAATAGTAATATGCGTTACAAGAGCGGTATGTTGACGTTTTCATGTTCGAGGAAAAGTCTGAAAAAGCGAAACGTAGTTGAGCTCTTTTAATTTCCGAGAACATGAAAACAAACATACCGCTCGTGTATCGTACATTATTTTGTGCGAAGATCGTTTATTACATACCTGAAAGACGAATTTCTAATTATTTGCAATGAAATCTCCATCTTGGTTTCTGTTTAATGACGGCAACTTTAGAAAACAAAAATATCTATACTCCAGCAGGCCGTGATATACGTCTGTCTTTTTTTTCCCCCCAGTCTATAAATGCGAACTTAAAACAAACGGTAAGATTATGTAATGATTTATTTTTCATTTTAATATTTTAACAATATTATTTATATAACATATTGCAGTAATAACATCGGCATCTGGAGTCCTGTTGATTTTTTCACGGCTTCCTTAATGTTACTTGTATCAGGAATACAATAGCTTTCGTGGAGTAGTAGACTTTACTTAATTTTTGCAAATATTTGAAAACAATTATTAACAGTGCAATTTAGGTGAAATTGCAGTGATAAGTTTCCAATTTATAATTATTACTATGTTAAACGTCTATAAAAATAATATGTTAAAAGCCTAAAGCAGTAAAATGAATGTCGCGCTTAAGCGGTAAGAAGAGGGAAATTGTTATGTGTGTTACGTTGGGAATACTGAATGTGGTATTTCACACTTACCGCGTATTGGTTCTGTGCGGAAAACAAGCAAATACGCAAGATCCCGCACAAAATAACTTACAAGAGTATGTAAAATATTATAATTCCACATAGCACGAAATTTTCTTTGTGCGAGATCGTGCGTATTTGCTTGTTTTCCGCACAGAACCAATACGCGGTAAGTGTGAAATACCACATTCAGTATTCCCAACGTAACACACATAATTTCCCTCTTCTTACCGCTTAAGCGCGACATTCATTTTACTGCTTTAGGCTTTTAACATATTATTTTTAGACACGTTTAACATAGTGATAATTATAAATTGGAAACTTACCACTGCAATTTCACCTAAATTGCAATGTTAATTATTGTTTTTAAATATTCGCAAAAATTAAGTAAAGTCTACTACTCCACGAAACTTATTGCATTCCTGATACAAGTAACATTAAGGAAGCCGTGAAAAAATAACAAGATTCCAGATGCGGATGTTATTACTGCAATATGTTATATAAATAATATTGTTAAAATATTAAAATGAAAAATAAGTCATTACATAACGTTACCGTTTATTTTAAGTTCGCATTTATAGACTGGGGGGAAAAAAAAAGACAGACGTATATCACGGCCTGCTGGAGTATAGTAAACACAGAAAACATTTTATAGCAACAATGTTGAAGAAAGATATTTTGGTGTTCTGAAGTTGCCGTCATTAAACAGAAACCAACATGGAGATTTCATTGCAACTAATTAGAAATTCGTCTTTCAGGTATGTAATAAACGATCTTCGCACAAAATATTGTTTGATACACGAGCGGTATGTTTGTTTTCATGTTCTCGGAAATTAAAAAAGCTCAACTACGTTTCGCTTTTTCAATCTTTTCCTCGACCATGAAAACGTCAACATACCGCTCTTGTAAAGAATATTACTATAATAGGCCTACGATTGTTTGTTATTGCAAGCAAAGATTACAAAGATTACGTAGCCTACATTAACAAAAATTTTACAATAGGCTACTATTGTACTACTCGTATAAGAATATTCTTCAAAATTCAAAATTGCTTACCAATCTCATATTCAAATAGATATTACAAATTGTTGTATAAATAAAATTGTAACTGGGTCACACCGGAAAAAAGTAATGAAAGTAAAAAGTTTACCACGTTTTATAAATAAAAAAATGGAGGTTAAAACAATATATTCAAGAATCATGAATAATTTCGAGGGAAAAATTATTCCGGGGCCGGGCATCGAACCCGGGACCTTTGGTTTAACGTACCAACGCTCTACCAAGTGAGCTACCCGGAAACTCTACCCGACACCGACCCAATTTTTCTCTCTATATCCACAGACCTCAAAGTGGGCTGACAACCGTCAAGCAACCAACTTCGAGTGCATACTAACTCCGTGTGACTTAAATTGTGGTTTTCTGTTAACGAACAGTGACGTGTATTATGCAAATCAAGATTTCAGGTATAACTCCCTGTAAATTTGGCAGAGCGTTGGTACGTTAAACCAAAGGTCCGGGGTTCGATGCCCGGCCCCGAACAATTTTTCCCTCGAAATTATTCAAAACATCTTTACAGGAAGTTATACCTGAAATCTTGATTTGCGTATTCAAGAATCACTTTTACCCTACGTGGTGAAGGATACTTATAAAAAGTGTGGAATTATTTTTTAAAATATAATCAAATACACAATGACTGAATATAAACCATATTACAATTATTATGGATCTCATCGTTTGTATCATCATTGACGTCGTCCTCTTTCCCATCATCACCGTCATTGTTATCAGTATTGTTCTCGACAGTCGTCATCATCATCATCATCATCCTTAGTATCATCGTCACATCCGTAATAATAATAATAATAATAATAATAATAATAATAATAATAATAATAATAATGACAACACTTGAGTACTGTATATTAAATAAACATTCTCACAATTGTAAAATGTAAGAATTGAAAATAAAATTTAATTTTGCAAACTATCTTAATTTTGCTGGAAAGTTTTACGAACCTGTAAGTACTGCTTGGGAATGACTCTACTGCTGATCATGTTAACTTAACAATAAGTCACCTGGCGGTAAACGCTTGCTTGGCGCCCATTGCTTCCATGCACGGGCTAGCTGTTACAACAGTAGAAGGAATTGGCAGTACCAAAACACATGTCCATCCTGTTCAGAAGAGGATAGCGGAGGCTCATGGATCCCAGTGTGGATTCTGCACGCCAGGAATCGTGATGTCCATGTACACCCTACTCAGAAACTTACCTAAACCGACAATGAACGACATGGAAGTGGCTTTCCAAGGTGAGTTATGTTTCTGTTTCTCTCTGGCTTCAGTAGGGAAATTAATATTCTTTGCCTAACAAAATATATTTTAAACTGGTACGACTAGTAAAATACGATGACATAATGCTAAGGCAATTATAGTCAAAATATCGCTGAAAATCGAAGTAACCGATTTGTACAAAATTTACCTGTTTATTACAGTAGCGTGCAAATTAATCCGAACACGACATATTTTTACATTTCCGTCATTGTTGGCCTCACAGCTGCTCATACCGCTTTAATTGATATCTGTAGTACGTGTAATTCCATTATTGAAGGTCTGTCGTTATTATTATTTTTTATAATATGTGACATTTTGCTGTCATTTTGTACTTATAAGCATTCCAGTTTTGTTGAAGACTTAATACTGCAATCCTGTGTACATTCTGTCGTCTTCACAAATGGATACAACTCCACGAAAACGGTCTAAAATTATAACATTAGCAGAGCATTCTTCTATGACACAGAGGCAAATTGCTGCAGAATATCACATCGGTTTGGCTACTGTTAATTCGATCATAAAACGATACAGGGAGACTGGATCCATCACACCCCAGAAAAAAGGAAACTGTGGCCGGAAAAGGAAGACTTCACCTGCAGATGATTGTTTAATTGTCAGGAAAAGTAAATTAAATCCTAGACTAACTGCTGTCGACTTAACCCGCGAGTTAATGGCTACCACTGGGGCGAATATTCATGTCACAAAAGTGCGGCGTAGGCTTTTGGAAGCTGGACGAAGGGCTCGTAAGCCTATTAAGAAGCAACTGCTAACCTCTGTTATGTGCAAAAAACGCTTAATGTGGTTAAAATTACATCAACACTGGACAGTGAATGACTGGAAGAATGTACTTTTTCCGATGAGTCTCATTTCGAGGTCCACGGCCACCGTGTTTCTTGCGTACGGAAAGGATCCGAAAAAGTAACAGCAGCTCATCTCCAACAAGCACCCAAATACCCCCCTAAAGTATTGTTTTTGGGTTGTTTTACACATGATGGGCCTGAAGCATTAATACCTATGAAGGGAATGATGAATTCTGACAAATATATTCACTTATTGGAAACCAGAATCGTACCCCAGCTGCAAAAATCATTTCCGGATGGGAGAGGTGTGTTCCAACAAGACCTGGCACCATGCCATACGTCTCGAAAAACTACAGAATTCTTCAACAAGAAGAATATTCAGGTACTCCCCTGGCCAGGCAACTCACCCGACATCAACCCCATTGAGAACTTGTGGTCAATTTGCAAAAGAAGAATACAAGAAATGGATTGTTCTACAAAGAAGATGATTTCTGCCCTCATTGGTGTATGGTTTCGCGATGAAGAAATGAAGAATATTTGTGGGAAATTAGTGGAATCCATGCCAAATCGTCTCAGAGCTGTTATTAGGAACAAGGGAGGCCACATAGATTACTGAGGTATGTCTTAGATCCTTTTTTTTAATCCCGTTTGAGTGTTTTTGCATAAGTAATTACGTTGTTCGGATTAATTTGCACGCTACTGTATACCGTCACAAAAACTGCGGGAAATCGAATACCAGATAGCAGATCCTGGCATATCAAGCAACAATGAAAGTCAACCGCTTATTACAGTACAAGTTGACCAGATATTGCAAAATTTACTTTAATGTATTACTTGTAAAGGGAAACTACATTATTGCGTGTAAATGAACTTGAATTATCATTGCAGGCAACCTCTGCAGATGTACTGGTTATCGTCCGATTATTGAAGGCTTCCGGAGTTTTACAGAAGACTGGGAACAAAACCAAGCTCTATATAACAACCATCTGAACAACGGCCTGAGCAACGGCAATGGATGTGCAATGGGTGACAAGTGTTGCAAGAACAAGGCCAATGGTACAGTTGCTAATGGTTGTTCCAGTACAGACGAAGAAGTACTATTCAACAAGACTGAATATACGCCATACGATCCAACACAAGAACCTATTTTTCCTTCAGAACTCAGGGTATGTTTAATGTTGTATAATATGAGATATTTCAATTTTATATACGTATTTGTTTACTTTGTTCTTGAGTCCATGAACGTATGTCTAGAAATATCTGAGACTGAACTTTTGTAAGAGAAAAATGTACCACCAACAATATCATTTTCATCATCGTCACCACCACCACCATCAACACAGGTTTAGATCTATTCTACTCGTATTATAGGGGGCCATGTATTATATATTTATATATTTTGACGTTGTCTATGGGCTGCATTTGTGCTGAATGACATTAAATTATCTGTCTGTCTATGGCCTGTTACGACATAAGGAAATTTAAAGCAGTCTTCCATCTTATTCTGGGTCTTCCTATTAGCGTCTTGCATTACAGGCGCTATATTCGGTTCAAGTTTTCAGAATCTCTGTAGAACCGGGCTCGCTTCGCGGTACAGATATGTCATGTTCGTTCGAACCTGCCCCTTCAAGTTCGTTGACCTCTCTTTTTCTCCCCTCCCTTCATGCCTTGAACTACGTAAGAATTTAGAATAAATATTGCGAAATTTTATACAGTTATACGTAGGCCTACAGATAATTTGTATTACAATAGTAATATACGTTACAAGAGTGGTATGTTGACGTTTTAATTTTCGAAGAAAAGATTGAAAAAGCGAAACGTAGTTGAGCTTTTTTAATTTCCGAGAACATGAAAACAAACATACCGCTCGTGTATCGTACATTATTTTGTGCGAAGATCGTTTATTACATACCTGAAAGACGAATTTCTAATTATTTGCAATGAAATCTCCATCTTGGTTTCTGTTCAATGACGGCAACTTTGGAAAACAATATATCTATCTTCAACATTGTTCCTATAAAATGTTTTCTGTGTTTACTATACTCCAGCAGGCCGTAATATACGTCTGTCTTTTTTTTCCCTCAGTCTATAAATGCGAACTTAAAACAAACGGCTTCCTTAATGTTATATGCATCACGAAATGCAGTAACTTTAGTGGAGTTGTAGAGTTTACTTAATTTTTGCAAATATTTAAAAACAATAATTAACAGTGCAATTTGGGTGAAATTGTAGTGGTAAGTTTCCAATTTATAATTATTACTATGTTAAACGTCTTTAAAAATAATATGTTAAAAACCTAAAGCAGTAAAATGAATATGACGCTTAAGCGGTAAGAAGAGGAAAATTGTTATGTGTGTTACGTTGGGAATACTGAATGTGGTATTTCACACTTACCGCGTATTGGTTTTGTGCGGAAAGCAAGCAAATACGCACGATCTCGCACAAAATTATTTAAACATCAACAGGAATATACATATTAGTAAATCACAGTATATTTTTAAAATGCATGGCAGTATTTACTACACCAATTACAGACGAAAGGTATAATAAAATCACA
This sequence comes from Periplaneta americana, assembly GCF_040183065.1. Lineage (NCBI taxonomy): Eukaryota > Metazoa > Arthropoda > Insecta > Blattodea > Blattidae > Periplaneta > Periplaneta americana. Next base: position 185,058,730 of record NC_091121.1, on the reverse strand, counting down.
TTATTCACATAATATTCAAATAAATGAAAGTTGCTCAGCAGCAATAGATGTGTGACTATACGGATGATGAAAGTAGAATAACATGAACAGCATAATATAAAATAAATTCCACAATTCCATAAAACAATAGTATAATTTTCATATGTTCGGTTCATTTTGTCGAGTATGGCGAAGTTCGATATTTGCCGACATTCGTCCTACATGAGGATACCTGTCTTGTTTTTTCGATCATGTTATGAAAATAGGGCTATTTGCTGTACCTCTGATTCAGTGGAAGAGAAGGCCTTACGGCCTTAACTCTGTCAGAAAAAATAAAGCATTATTATTATTATTATTGTTATTATTATTATTATTATTATTATTATTATTATTATTATTATTATTAATTCTCCCCATCCCTTCATGTTTTAGACCGCTTAAGGATCTGAGCACATATCTTGCGACTAATTTTTCATATGAAATGACACGATGTTTGTAATGTCTTGGTTTCCTCTCTCATATTGAACATCGCACAATACTAGTCTGTACTTTGAACATATGAGTTTTTTTTAAGATATTTTGTTTGACTTACTTACACGTATATTTTTGTGAATGTTTAGTCATATTAATAACGACAAAAATTACCCGTACTGATTACTATGCGTAACTTCACAATATACATATATGCCTGAATCTTTATGCAGCTAAAGCATAAAGGCATAGGAAAGGAGAAAGGCACCGAAAATGAAGGGAACCGATTGAAAAAACGTAACGCAAACTTAGGTTGTACAGAGACTCGGCGAACATGAACCGTCTCCCTACAAAAATAAATCCAGTGGGGTTAGGTCCGGTGATCGAGGTGGCCACGGTACCGGCCCAACCCTGGCAATCCAGCGATCGGGGAAAGTAGCATTTAGGTGGTTCCTGATACGACGATCAAATTGTGGAGGGGCACCGTCATGCTGAAACCATATTCGTTCTCTGATGTTCAATGAGATATTTTCTAAAAGTTCTGGTAGGACGTCGCGTAGAAAAACAAAATAATTATCACCATGGAGATTGTTAGGCAACAGACAAGGCCCTACAAGATGGTCGTGCACAAACAGAACTAACCAGTGTGTGTTGTGACGGAAGTGAAGTCATCTACTCCTTCAGGCCATCTAGCGGCAAAACGGCGCATCTGCTAAAGTTCTGTCACTTAAAAGAGATGTTTGTTTTTACCTCCTCTATCATTCCTGAAACGTTGTAAAAGTTATTTTAACACCCTGTATTTTGATTTACAGATGTCTTCCAATTATGACTCCCAGTTCCTAGTCATCAGAGGAAAGAGGGCGACATGGTATCGACCAACCAATTTGGATGATTTGCTGTATCTGAAATCGAAATATAATAATGCCCGAATTGTTGTTGGAAACACTGAAGTTGGTGAGTTTCTGTTATTATATTTATTTTTACTAGGTACAAATTCATCGCCAATAGAGGCGATTTAAATTATTTGCTAGCCTACAGTTTTAAATTTAGGTTAGTGTAACGATGTTCGGTATGCGCTTCTACGCCATAGTTAAGGGTAGCTTTGACGTTGAGGGTAAGTAACCGTCGCTGAATTAAAATCCTGCATAGGTAATACATTTTATCAAAGCTTTGTATTGCGTTTTCTCAAGTAAAGGTCCGTAGTCGTGCTGACCACCCATTACCAGACTTCCTTGATGTGTCACTCTACAGCCATTCCAGTTGTCGCGGATGTTACATGTTTACTACCGTTTTCAAACTCGTATATTGGAAATGAAATTACTTTTGTCAACTTTTATTATTAAAATCAATTTAGAAGAACAGTATCAATTTACAGAAAAAATTGTTTAAATAAAATTTACTGTTATTGCAGAAAATAAAGAAAAGGTTCCGTCACGGATGTTACAAGATTTGTGAACTCACTTCACACCTTATTAAAAAAGTGGGTGTAAAACTCAGGTCTCTGCCGCAAGAAAAAAAGAGATTCATTCTCATAGTGTCCGTGTGAAAGCTATGCAAATCTCATGGCATTCAATTAGTTCACAAAAACATAATCGGTAAATATTTTATAGCTGTTTCTTCCATGTCAAAGATGTTAGAGATGAGTTAATGTCTTCATTTCTCCAGTTTCAAAACAACTCTGATATTTGTAAGTCAAAATATTCAGTTGAACTGTAAGATTGCTAATTGTTGTTAACTCAATTACTGAAAATAAATGGCAGAAAGAATATAGTACAGAGTAAAAAGTTCCTTGATCCTGGAGCTCTGGAATTAACAGTGCAGGCCAGCGTATAGGTAATTAAGAATGGACACTTCGCGTCGGTACCTTTGATGTAGCCGGACTGATTTCAATGACCTTCAAGCCAGCTAAAGCGTGAGATTCTGCTTTCTCCCTAGAGTTGGCGCTGACATCACACCAGCTAGCAGTCGACACAGCGGAAATATAACACACATAATTAATACATCTAGGTACATTATGTACTCAAATAAAATAAATTGGATCCATAAAATAATAAATCCGTCATTAACTGTAATGTCTAGACTCTAGAGTTCCTTTATAATGAGAGTTGAGACGTTGACCCCAACAACAATTAAAATATGTAATGTTTTGATAGCGCTGAAAATGGAAAAACAAAACTCTTATGAGAAGTAAAACCATATACCTATATTATATTATATACAAATATTAAACGAATGTGATACTTAATTTTATAATGTATTATATTATTTTATAATATAATTTATTATATCTAAAATATAAAATATTATTATTACAACTAGTTTGTCACTGAGAAATAAGGAAAAGCTGTTAACTTGAATTTATTTGAAGCAAAGCGTTACTGGATTATGCAATAAGGTAGGCGATGTTTGGATCCTGTGTTTCAACTCTATACTCAACTATTATCTTAGCGTGTGCTCGATTACACCAACCTCTAGCGCTTGAAAGTGGAACTAAAGGCCGGCACACAGAAAACAAAACTCAGGAAAATTCGCTCTGTGTCCATTCTTTATAATCCCTATTCGCTGTGCACACTGTCAAAATATTTCTCCAACAATAGCTTCTTGAAAAACATACAGCTGATCTGTCTATGAGTAAGTACTGCAAACTTTAGGGAAACAAAAAGTACCTATTACCTATTTAATGCCCATAAAACTTGTAAAATATTTTCCTTTTGAAAATAAAACATTGGAGTATTTAAATTTACAGCCTTATCTATGTCTTACACTAACAATACACATATATTTCTAAAAACTTTTTCATTGGAATTTCCAGTTTGCCTGGAATGGCTGTCTAGTATCGTATCATATACTCGTAGAACTCAAATATGAATCTACAATTAATCTTGCTAGAATACGTATGGAAACCCTCGAAAAAAATGAACTGAGGTGTAGAATGTTGAGAGCGAGGAAACAAACCTGTCCTACGAATTAGCCCAGTATTATAATCACAGACTTCATTTATCGTACGTAATAAAGCAGAGCAGTGTAAATTCCTTGTATGTGGTAAGTGCGACTTGTAAACGAATTAGATGTGATAATACTTACATGCTACAGAGATACGGATTTTTGACGATTTATTTTATTATCGTAATCTGAAAGTGCTGATTCTTAAAGTAAACACTGAGACAAGATAAAATACATTAACAGTTAAAAGTCACAATTAGGCCTACTTCGCGTGAAATTACATACTTTCCTTGTTGAATTCTGTGAAAAATAAACACGCCTAGCAATATTTTTCCGGCTGTATGAAAGTGTTACAATGCTTTGTGCGTCCATTGTTGATCTTGCCATTTTCCCCATAGTTTTTAGGATATCTTCTTTCATGATGTCTAATTTCTAAGAATTGTTTAAAATGTGCAGTGCGAATAAAAATGATAAATATTTCCGGAGGCAATTTTCATAAATAAAAGTATTTTGCTTTGTCTCCGATTTCGTATGAATAAAAGTTTTCTAAGCCTCTAGAGAATTTCTTCAGTGACGAAGAAGAGTTTACTCCACTTACCGCTTCCATCCAGACCTGTAATAGCATAGTAGTGCACAGTCTAGTATATACAGTCACGAAGCTTGAGTTGTGAGGGTGCTAGGAATAATAGACTGTGCAGGTACCACTTCGCATTGTCTGTAATGAGACGATATTAGCGATCCTAGTGGTTAGCAACTATCTATGGATGCATATTTACTACGTATTGAGCTTCGTGACTGTATATACTAGACTGTGGTAGTAGCCTATGATCCGTATGGCGGCTGAGTGATCAGACCTTCAGCCTGTCACGCAGGTGGTCCGGGTTCGAGCTGAGGTATGGTTTGAGAACAGGGAAAGCACTCTCAGGTCATTTTCTCAAGACAAAATTAAGGCAAATAGATATCTGAACTTCATTTTACCCCCATTTTTCAAGTCCACACCTGTGGAGTAACGGTTAGCGCGTCTGGCCGCAAAACCAGGTGGCCCGGGTTCGATTCCCGGTCGGGGCAAGTTACCTGATTGAGGTTTTTTCCAGGGTTTTCCGTCAACTCAATATGAGCAAATGCTGGGTAACTTTCGGTGCTGGACCCCGGACTCATTTCACCGGCATTATTATCTTCATCTCATTCAGACGCTAAATAACCTAAGCTGTTGATAAAGCGTTGTAAAGTAACCTACAAAAAAAAAAAAAAAACATTTTTTCAAAAGTTGACTGAAACAGAACGAAATTACCTATTTTTTAAAACAAAATTCCAGCAACGCTCTTGAAGCGAACGTTTTCCTACAAGAGATTGATGAAGTGATCAAGAACAAAGTCATTAGTGGCAATCTGTGGTCCCCTGGGTCCCTATACCTTAGCCGCTATGATTTTAGTTTTTGCGGTTCATTAAAAATAAAGTGTGCAGTACAAAATCGCGCACTCTAGTGAGGAAATTGCCTCTATTTCCCGAAGAAAACATGAATAAGTGACGGAAAACGTGCCAAAAACGTTTAGAAAAGGAAGGTGGGCAGTTTTAGCATGTTCGTGTTTAAATTGAATAAGTTTATATGTAATATACATTTTATTTTTCCGCGCTCGCGCGTGTGCACATGCGCTGTGCGCTGCCGCATCCGCGAGCGTGGAAAGATAAAATGTATGCACTATACATTAACATATTATTACCAGCGTAAACGCAATACGGCGCGTGGCCGATATGTTTACTGTTGCTATGCACACGAAAGTTGCCACGCGGGCGGACAACGTTAAACTGAGATACACGTTATAAGAAAATTAGTTTCTAATGCGAAATGTTTAATTAACATTTAGTTTCACTGTGTGTGCATGGAAAACATTAAGATTAGAGAATGAGCAATATATTTTGTGGGAAACATTTTTCCTGAAAATAAATTAATTTTAATTTTTGTTGTACTGGATATATTTGATTTTCTATTATGTTACACAAAGCTTTTTGTTTTATTACAAGCAATTAAGAACAAAATTACCTTTACATTAAAAAAAAAGTAAAATGACTGACTTCCAATTTCCTATGTTTAATCGTCAACGTTACCTCATCTATTTCAGCATTCATATTTTTTTTATATTGTGGTATGATTAAAAGTAATTTTGTTGAATTCTGCATGGTTTTGAAGGCAAATACATCCAACAGGTTTGTTGGATTACTTTATATACAGGGTGATTCACGAGGACTTACCGTCACTTACGGAGCTTTTTTCCGAAGACATTCTGAGCAAAAAATGTCAATCTCAGTATTTTCAGAATTACACTAATTTGAATTTGTTTGTAAAATACCATTATTCTTTAGTTTTAAGAGTAAAAGAATATTACAGATAAAGAGTGAACTATTTAGGAGTATCATTTCTTTAATTAGCTAATATTGTGAAGCTAAAAATGTGTTGAGAGTTACACAGTTCCTTCGTACAGATTTTTTTTTTTTTTTTTTTTTTTTTTTTCAATTTTCAACTACAAAATTACATTTTTCTTACGCATTTATTTCACAATTGTTACAAATCACGCCACTCTTGTAAATTCTTCAAGACTGTACATTAGGATGCATAATTAAACTGTAAAGACTCAAGTTCCTGAAGTCGTATGATTTATAACAATTGTTATGATAAGTGCGTAAGAATGATGTCATTTTTAATTAAAAATTAAGAAACAAAATCTGTAAAAATCAATTAACAACACAGTTTTAGCTTCAGTTTAACTAAGTTGTGTCATGTAATTAATTAAGATAATATATAAGTAAGTTGATATGTAATTACTTAAATTGGTAATAGTTGGGTGAAATAGAAGTACTTATAAGTTAGGTTTACTTTTGCGTATTGTAGGCGTTATTATAGAATAGTTTCTATTTATAGTCCTAGGTTTATTGCATCTATTTATTTATAGTTAGAAGTAAGCTTATTTTATTTTTTTATTGCTGTAATTATTGTATTATTGTAATGGTATTATTATATATTATATATCACTGCCACCGGGTGGATACCCAATTGTACTTACTTACTGGCTTTTAAGGAACCCGGAGGTTCATTGCCGCCCTCACATAAGCCCGCCATTGGTCCCTATCCTGAGCAAGATTAATCCATTCTCTATCATATCCCACCTCCCTCAAATCCATTTTAATATTATCCTCCCATCTACGTCTCGGCCTCCCCAAAGGTCTTTCTCCCTCCGGTCTCCCAACTAACATTCTATATGCATTTCTGGATTCGCCCATACGTGCTACATGCCCTGCCCATATCAAACGTCTGGATTTTATGTTCCTAATTATGTCAGGTGAAGAATACAATGCGTGCAGTTCTGTGTTGTGTAACTTTCTCCATTCTCCTGTAACTTCATCCCTCTTAGCCCCAAATATTTTCCTAAGCACCTTATTCTCAAATACCCTTAACCTATGTTCCGCTCTCAAAGTGAGAGTCCAAGTTTCACAACCATACAGAACAACCGGTAATATAACTGTTTTATAAATTCTTACTTTCAGATTTTTTGACAGCAGACTGGATGGCAAAAGCTTCTCAACCGAATAATAATAGGCATTTCCCATATGTATTCTGCGTTTAATTTCCTCCCGAGTGTCATTTATATTTGTTACTGTTGCTCCAAGATATATGAACTTCTCCACCTCTTCAAAAGATAAATTTCCAATTTTTATATTTCCAATTATATACCCAATTTTAGTGTTAATAAATACATACAGAACAGTAGCCAATTAAAGCAATGATACTTCTGAATAGTTCATTCTCTATTTGTAATATTCTTTTACCATTAAAAGTAAGTAAAAAAGGTATTTTACTAACAACTTCAAATTAGTGTGACTGAAAATACTGAGATTAGGACAAATGTTTATATGACATTTTTTGCTCAGAATCTCTTCGGAAATAAGCTCCGTAAAGGACGGTAAATAGTCGTGAAACACTCTGTATTACTGCATGTCGATGATACTATGTCCTCTATACTTTCAGGTGTGGAAGTGAAATTTAAAAATATGGTTTATCCAGTTCTCATCCAGCCAAACCAAATTCCTGAACTAAACTCTGTGTATGCAGAGACAGAGGGTCTGCGGGTTGGAGCAGCAGTCACGTTGGATGACTTGCAACAAGCTTTAAGGAAGGAAATAGAATCACAACCAGGTATAAATATATCCGCGGTTATAGTAATATTGTCTCTTGATCTGTACATTGAAATCTGGTGACCGTTTCTCTGGATTAGTCTACCCAGAAAACGTTCTGTAACATTGTAATGTATTTGTAAAAGTGTCACTTACATGTCATCACATTAACAATTAGGGACAGAGACTGACGGGAAGAAAGTATTTAGAGATTATTTTGTCAGAAAAACAGCTATATGCAAAGTTAAAACTTCGCCAACTCTCACGTTCCCGTTCGCGGGCTCTGGCAAGCTTCTCGTTAACCATTTTTCCGTTCTCGTTGTCGTTTCCGTTCCTGGTTTATTGTGGCCCAGCCTTTAGGCATCAACAGCATTCCGTACGATCTCCATTTATCATCATTTCATGGCATTCTCTGATCGCGGGAAGGAGGCTGGTCTAGGGAGAAGCGGGATTGCCGGCTCGAAATCTGGTTACTCAGCGAAGCTTATGTAGTGAATTGGCAATGCGTCTAGCTGGAATATAGCACAATAAATAAACAATGAGATCAGAATTACTCCTCCCTATAAGAAATAGCAATGTCTTGGTCATCTTACATGATTTACATCCTGGTTATGTAATGAAAATTATATACTCATATTGCATATTTTTATTTCAGAGTACAAGACCAGAATTTTTACAGCCATTGTAAGCATGTTACACTGGTTTGCTGGCAAACAAATTAGAAATGTTGGCGTAAGTAGGATTTTTATACGTATTATTATTATTATTATTATTATTATTATTATTATTATTATTATTATTATTATTATTATTATTGGCACAGATGCATTATAGGGGCCAATCTCCTTATTGGTTGAATAGTATGAATGCTACTATCGATATGTATTGTTGTTATAATCGATATAAAATATGTTGCCAACTTCTAAATTATTAACAGTCAGTTTTATATTGTTGACTTGTAGCCTACTTCAAAATGGAAATAACGGCAGTGATAGTAAAATATATTTTTCCCTGGACCAAAAATATAATACAAACTGATTAAAATCACATCACTAGTAACAAATTGTTTAAATTTTTTATTTAAATTTTTAATTTGGTAGCATTTAATGCCTATCGAATATCAAAAACGCTAATCGAACCATTATTTCCGCTGATCTTTTTTTGAGTATAATGTGTGATGGGAGGCCCCTTTAATGCATCTGATTATTATTATTATTATTATTATTATTACTATTATTATTATTATTATTATTATTATTATTATTATTATTATTATTATTATTATTATAGTCTAAAGCTGCTATCTCATTTTGCGTCTTATATAATTTACAGGCCGTAGGTGGGAACATCATGACAGCGAGTCCAATCTCTGACCTGAACCCAATCTTCAACGCTGCTGGCTGTCGGCTAGAACTGCATAGCAAAGGTAGGGTAAATACTTCCTTCCAACAGCAGGAGTACATAGAAGTAAGGAGTGACATTTTGAATAATATCGCCGATAATCTTTATTTCATAGTTATGAAAGAATAGACTTCTAAACTCTACCCACAAAAAAAATGTTAATACGCACGCACGTACACAGAGTGACTACTAAATGCCGTCTTCGAAGACCAGGGCATAATAAACCACATCAAATATGCATAAAGAAAATAGGAACCAATACTCTTTTTTTCTAAATGTCTAATGGGAAAAGTATTGTTTTCTTGGGAAACGCTTCTGTATGCACGGATTTAAGCACAGACTGTAACTCCCATCGCGCACACAGCTTGCTAGGATTCAGTTCAACGCCAGATAACAGTTGAGTCGCGCAGTACGCTTTGAAAATCGACGCTGTTGACGCGGTTATTTAGTAAGTCTATGCTGTTGACGTACGTACGTATAGTGAATGACATTTCAACTATAGGCCCCTACTTGTTTTTTTTTTTAAAGATGGGACATGACAGTTAAGCGGCCGAGCTCGGAACTACAGTGCCATGTTGCCAATATGAACTACCACGCTGCCAGCCGATGATAGCTAGCAATTTTCGTTAAGATGGCTGACGTTAAAACATTCATTGACAATTGACACGAAGGTAAGAAAACAATACAAAAATCGACAGAGAATCAAAGACGAAACTTACCAATGCTAACATTGTGTGCACAATAAATGTCGCCAAGAGAGCTATTAAGCACTCGCCACGTGGAAACTGCAAGTTTGGCAACTCAACCTTTGTTACCATAGCAACAGGCCTACCACGCTATGTGATATTCAGTTGTTTTCCGATCGCAACGCTCCTGTCATGTCCCATCTTTCAAAAAAACAAGTATAAAACCCGATTAATTTAATGTTACAGATTTAGAAAGTCAGAAAGTACAATATACAGTATAACTTAAATAATTGATTAAATGGCGATCTTACTCGTGTTAAGCATGTGCGGCTTACAGCTGTTTCGGTGCTCCTTCACACCATCCTCAGAACCTACTAGATCTCGAACTTCCTTGCCTGTTGTGTGGGTGCGTTCGATTGTTGAAAAGTGTTGAAATGTTGTGTCAAATAGTGTGTGTGTTCTGAAATTGATCTGTGTGTTGAGAATTTGATCAGGGTGTGTTTTCGTGTGTGTCTGTATATTTCATATTGTTCTAGTGTGTTGAGTTTTTGGTTTTTGGGTTGTATGTGTACGATTTCCATGTCTGTAGTTATGTTATTGTATGTGTGGTTAGCATTAGTTATGTGTTCGGCATATGTAGATGTATTGTGTCCTCTGGTTATTGCTTTAATGTGTTCTTTGTATCGAGTTTGGAATGATCTGCCTGTCTGTCCAATGTAGAAACTGTCGCAACTATTGCATGTGAGTTTGTATACGCCTGTGTGGTTGTATTTATTTGTTTGTGTTGAGATGTCTTTGTAGTGTGTTTTCTGTTCTGTATGCTATGTTGTAGGCCTATTTCTGTTTTCTGAATGAGGATGCGATCTTGTGAGTGTTTTTGTTTTCGTATGTTAGTGTGATGTATTTCTTGTGTTCTTGTGTTTGTGTTGTGTTTTGCGTGTTTTTGTGTTTCTTGAGTTTTTGTTTTGTCTTCCTTATGATGTTGTCTATTATGTTTGGATTGTATCCGTTTTCTTGTGCTATGTATTTGATTGTGTTCACTTCTTCATTGTAGTGTTGTTGGCTCATGGGTATGTTGAGTAATCTGTGTACCATTGTCCTGAATGCAGCATGTTTGTGTTGTATGGGGTGGTTAGATGTGTTGTGTAAGTATGTGTGCTTACACAATTAACACGAGTAAGATCGCCATTTAATCAATTATTTATATTCAAGTGTTAAAAGTAATGTACGAAAGATTCAACATGGAGTATAACTTACTTCTTAACCCAATACGAGCAAATGTTGGGTAATTATCGATGCTGGACCCCGGACTCATTTCACCAGCATTATAACTTTCATTTCATTCAGACGCTAAATGACCTGAGATGTTGATACGGCATCGTAAAATAACCCACAAAAACGGCGAAGCCTCATATATGAAAATATAGGCCTATATATAAACATTTGTCTTAAACATTTTAATACGGTAATGTTAAAAATTAACTACCTAATATTTTTATTTTGCAGATAATGGCAAAAGATGCGTCAAAATGGATCACAACTTTTTCACTGGATATCGGAGAACAGTTGTAAAACCTGATGAAGTCTTGGTTGCAATTACTATTCCTTATACTAAAGAGGTATGAAGTAGGCCTACTACACTACATTTCAACCTATGACTTGACCATACAGAACAACCGGTAATATAACTGTTTTATAAATTCTAACTTTCAGATTTTTTGACAGCAGACTAGATGATAAAAGCTTCTCAACCGAATAATAACAGGCATTTCCCATATTTATTCTGTGTTTAATTTCCTCCCGAGTGTCATTTATATTTGTTACTGTTGCTCCAAGATATTTGAACTTCTCCACCTCTTCAAAAGATAAATTTCCAATTTTTATATTTCCATTTCGTACAATAGTCTTGTCACGAGACATAATCATATACTTTGTCCTTTCGGGATTTACTTCCAAACCTATCTCTTTACTTGCTTCCAGTAAAATTCCCGTGTTTTCCCTAATCGTTTGTGGATTTTCTCCTAACATATTCACGTCATCCGCATAGACAAGCAGCTGATGTAACCCGTTCAATTCCAAACCCTCTCTGTTATCCTGGACTTTCCTAATCGCATACTCTAGAGCAAAGTTAAAAAGTAAAGGTGATAGTGCATCTCCTTGCTTTAGCCCGCAGTGAATTGGAAACGCATCTGACAGAAACTGACCTATACGGACTCTGCTGTATGTTTCACTGAGACACATTTTAATTAATCGAACTAGTTTCTTGGGAATACCAAATTCAATAAGAATATCATATAATACTTCTCTCCTAACCGAGTCATAAGCCTTTTTGAAATCCATAAATAACTACGTAAGCTTTAATTCGGCGAAACACCGTGAGTTTGCGGATGGATTAAAACTAAGGTAATATATTCGAGGTTTAGTTCTGTTGGAACAGAATGAGTAGAAGAGGGTGCCAAAATTACTCAGTGAATAAAGAGGGGATATTATTAATGATATTTTCAAAGAAACATATGAATACCACTAACATTATTCAACTAATATTGGTGTAATTTTATTGCTTTGTTTCGGTTTGAAGGACCAGTACTTTTATGCCTACAAACAAGCCAAAAGAAGAGATGATGATATTGCCATTGTCAACTTGGCTGCCAACGTGGAATTCAACCCAGGCACTAACACGATAAAGGACGTAAGTCTGGCATTTGGAGGAATGGCACCTACAACTGTGCTAGCTATGAAAACGAAGGCAAAACTAAGTGGAAAGTAAGTACGAGTTTTTCTTATCTGAAATGTATGCAATATTGAAGCTGACCACAGTGTACATAGCTGTAAAGCGTCATAGAATATGTGACGTCTAATGTCAGTTCGAAGAGCCCCAAAAATCGGTCCTAAGTAAACCCTGGTAAAGTTATAAAAAATCTTCGATACACACAAATAGCCTCAATAGGTATTGGCTGAAAGTACGTCACTTAACTCTTGTAACACAAAACTTCATAAAAACTTTTTTTTTTTGACTGAAAATTTATTATTATATATAATTATTAATTGTATAAGGTTAATATCATGCTGTGCCTTCTCCTTGTCTTATATACATACGAAAATCTAGCATCAGTGTTCAGCTTTACCATGTACAGTTTACCTCAAGAGGCACAAAATTCATACAATTGTAAATGCCAGAACGTGCAATACTTACCATGTTATTAATTGCTAGATCAACTTATCACCTATTTTTAAATATTGTTTGCATCTCATGCACCTGAAGATGACTTTTTAAAGTCGAAAATATTAGTGACTTCGTACTAAATATTGTGATGTAACAGATTATCTGACCTCACAAATTGAAAAGTGTATTTGACTGAAAATTTATTATTATATGTAATTATTAATTCATAAAAACTGTTCTTTAATAATCGTGTCATTTTGATAACGACGTACTTTCAGCCGAAGGTTCGAATTCAAATCCCAGAGATCGAAATAGAATACGATGTTGAGATTAGTTTTTGTGATATTCCCGTTCATAATATGCAGTAATTATTCTTATCACTTCAGAAAGCACTAGGACTACTGTATTGCATTTCACTTACTCTATAGTAAATTTACGATATTCCTAAGTCAACGTTCGATGGAGGAACTAACCGTTCGAATTCCTGACTTGGAATTGACATGTAAATCATCAGGTTATGTTACAATTATTATTGGAGATGAACAACGATCGAGAAAGCAAGACTAACAGCGCCCGCAAAGCCGAAAACCCGCACGACAATGTTGTATACGTCACGTCGTTGACGTAAAGACTGCTTGTGAGTGTTTCGAGACATCGAGATTGATCACTCCCGAAGTCCCGAACGTCAAGCAGCCTTGAATCGCCATAGTTTTTCATACCTGACTGAACTTTTATCTACTTTGGCAACTGTTGTATAAACAATCAAGTAGCCTATTTGAAACGTCATCTCTACCTTTCAGTGTATAATAATTCGTTCCCCAATCTTTTATTTAATTACTAGGCCCTTATTAAAAGGCTAGGAATTTTCTTTTCATATGTTTGAGATCAAGTGTGCAATCTCAAGTAAAAAGATATTAACGTTATGTTTTATGTTTCTTAGAAATGCAAATTTATTTGAGAATTGTTTTCTATTTAAATAACTATAAGTAATATATAATGGAACCAGATATATTGACTGGTAACTAAGATACTGGTCTGGTTTGTCTTTTGTCTCATTCAAACATTCATAATGTTATTTATTTCAATGATGTATGTTATTCAAAGTTACGAAATCTTTCCACGCCGACCAAATGCTATTTCGAGAATGATGAGCGAGACTCGAAGCACACAGAGTTACGAGACGAGACTCGAAAGACAAATGCTACGAACACAGCGAGCGAGAGCGACAGTTAGTTTTGTTCATCTCTAATTAATTATAAGGCCTATGGTTGATATGACGATGATGATAATGATAAATGATATTAGTATGTAATTTGTATCATTTTTATTTTCAAACCATTCATTCATTTATTATATTCCATAGATCTTACATGAGCAATAAAGCTTTAAGATGTGGAACAAGTCAAAATTTTACAATATTACAATTACAATTTTTACCAATTTTTACAATATTTTACAATTTTTACAGTTTTACAATTTAGTAATTTTCTACAAATTTTTTTACAATTTTCTGCAATTTTTTTTACAATATTTTGGCGAGATGTAGTGAGATGAGGTGAGGTCCGAGGATTCACCAAAAGATTACCAGGCATTTGCCTTTTGGTTGGGGAAAACCTCGGAAACAAGGAAAACGGAAAAAACATTCAACACCTAATTTTTAACATTTTAATTTTCAGAGTGTGAAATAAAGAGGGTGTAAAAAACATTTGAGAACTGATATTCAGCATTCTTATTTTCAGATCGTAGGACAAAGAGATTAGAAGAAGCTTTTGACATCTGCTTTTCATCACTTTTACATTCAGACGGTGGAAGAAGGAGACTGGAAAACGCTTTTGATATTTACTCGTCATCATTTTTATTTAAAGTTTTTGAAATAAGAAGAATGGGGAACACTTTTGTCATTTACTTTTCATCATTTTTATTTTCAGACCGTGGAGCAAAGAAACTCTTGAAGAAGCATATTCATGTCTAATCGAAGATCTGCCTTTAAACCCAAGTGCTCCTGGAGGCATGATCCAATATAGAAGATCTCTCACGTTAAGGTATGATGTTGACAATGATGACGGTAGTTTCAATAACAAATTAAGATTAAGTAGAAATGTTAAGCATTTAAGAATGAAATTTATACTTAACATTAAGCGAATTATGAATTTTGCTTTGTTTTTTCCAGTTTATTTTTCAAGACATACCTTGCTATTACCAATCAACTGGAGCAGAAGATGGTATCTGGAGTAGAGAAACTTCCGGACACCTATCAGAGTGCACCAAGTGGATTCCACGCAAAGCTACCAAAGAGCTCACAGTATTTCCAAGTGGTAAAGATTAACTTAAATTCTTCTGCCTGAGTTATATTACACAAATCTTGTAATGTTACATTAAGGCCTTTATCAGTTGTTTTATATTAAGTGGGGCAACTTGCCTTTGAACGAGAGCAATTGCTTAATTTTTGTTACAATTCCAGAAAGTCTTTCACTGTTGCGAATTTAACAACGCACGCCATCTACTTAATGTTAGGCTACAGAATGGGCAAGTGTGACAACATATCATCACAGTCTAGTATATACAGTCACGAAGCTTGAGTTGTGAGGGTACTAGGAACAATTGACTGTGCCAGTACTATTTCGCATTGTCTGTAATGAGGCGATAGTAGCGATCCAGTAATGCTTTAAGGTTCACAGTAACATACGAGCGTCCATTACCACTGAACATGAACGCATTCTATTTTTATAATAATTAAAACTACTGAGTGAGAAGATCATTTAAGTGAATATACGCATTTCAGTGTAATTATAATTACATGTAAGATTAGTTTAAAAGTCTTTTTACCCAACTTTTTGAAGATTTGTGTCTGAACTTTCAGGTTTCTCCTGATCAGAAGCAAACAGATCTTGTCGGAAGACCAATTGTACATAAATCAGCATTTAAGCAAGCAACAGGTATGATATTTACCTACAAATAATAATAATAATAATAATAATAATAATAATAATAATAATAATAATAATAATAATAATAATACTTACTTACTGGCTTTCAAGGAGCCCGCAGGTTCATTGCCGCCCTCACATAAGCCCGCCATCGGTCCCTATCCTGAGCAAGATTAATCCATTCTCTATCATTATATCCCACCTCCCTCAAATCCATTTTAATATTATCTTCCCATCTACGTCTCGGCCTCCTTAAAGGTCTTTTTCCTTCCGGCCCGGCCTCCCAACTAACACTCTATATGCATTTCTGGATTCGCCCATACGTGCTACATGCCCTGCAGTTCTGCGTTGTGTAACTTTCTCCATTCTCCTGTAACTCCATCCCTCTTAGTCCCAAATATTTTCCTAAGCACCTTATTCTCAAACACCCTTAATCTCTGTTCCTCTCTCAAAGTGAGAGTCCAAGTTTCACAACCATAAAGAACAACTGGTAATTTAATTGTTTTATAAATTCTAACTTTCATATTTTTCGACAGCAGACTGGATGATAAAAGTTTCTCAACTGAATAATAACACTCATTTCCCATATTTATTCTGTGTTTAATTTCCTCCCGAGTATCATTTATATTTGTTACTGTTGCTCTCAGATATTTGAACTTCTCCACCTCTTCAAAAGATAAATTTCCAATTTTTATATTTCCATTTCGTACAATATTCTCGTCACGAGACATAATCATATATTTTGTCTTTTCGGGATTTACTTCCAAACCTATCTCTTCACTTGCTCCAAGTAGAATTTCCGTGTTTTGCCTAATCGTTTGTGGATTTTCTCCTAACATATTCACGTCATCCGCATAGACAAGCAGCTGATGTAACCCGTTCAATTCCAAACCCTCTCTGTTATCCTGGACTTTCCTAATGGCATACTCTAGAGCAAAGTTAAAAAGTAAAGGTGATAGTGCATCTCCTTGCTTTAGCCAGCAGTGAATTGGAAATGCATCTGACAGAAACTGACCTATTTATAATAATAATAATAATAATAATAATAATAATAATAATAATAATAATAATAATAATAGTAATAATAATAATATTAATATTAATAATAATATTAATAATAATAATATTAATGATAATAATATTAATATTAATAATAATAATATTAATAATAATATTAATAATAATAATAATAGCAATAATAACAAATTAACAATATAGTAAACACTTGGAGTGATCTAGCTTTTATACTTTTCGGAGTCCAGGTCCCTCTGCGCAATAGAGTCAGTGCTTATGGTTTCAATGGTCAAGTTACAACTGCTAATCAATTTATTTGTTCTCTAGGAGAAGCTGTGTACTGTGACGACATGCCTCACTTCGAGAACGAGCTCTATCTGGCTCTGGTGTTGAGTACGAAAGCCCATGCTGAAATTACATCCATTGATGCTAGTGGGGCTCTAGCCATGGAGGGTGTCCACGCATTCTTCTCAGCCAAAGATTTACCAGCGCCACAGTTCCGAAATTTCCATGGCATCATACACGATGACCAAGTCTTTGCTGCAGACAAAGTTAGTCAAAACTCATCTTTAAATGTGATATAAAATACCGGTATTTCGATTCACTGACGTTTGGTTTTATTATTATTCTTATCAACATTATAGGTCACAACTCAAGGTCAGGTGATTGGAGCTGTTGTAGCTGACAACCAGATAATTGCCCAAAGAGCAGCCAAACTAGTCCAAGTACAGTACAAGGACTTGGAGCCTATTATAATCACAATTGAGGTAAAGGGTACATTTTAGCATTTAAACTGTCAGTAAATTAGTTGCTATTTGTCCAAAGTCTGTCTTGATTAAATGGTTTATAAGTAGTTCGCTATTCTAAAGACTGATTGTGTGTCCCTTCTTGCATTGTATTAAGCACTCACTTTGCACAATGATCAGAAGATGTCTTGTATTCTGCAGCAAAATGCCTTAATAACTTGCAATCATGAAATGTAGTTACACAGTTGTTGATTTTTAGTACTTTAATAGACCTACTCCAAATTTACTAAGTTTGCATTTAAAGCACTCATAAATTTTCTTTTAGCATTTTGGAGAATTTTTAATGGAAACATATATTTTTTTTTTTTGGTCAATGCAGATAACTGTCTAAAATCTCAATTTGTATCAGTACCGGTAATTAAAGGTAGGACAGAGAGGGTTTGGAATTGAACAGGTTACATCAGCTGCTTGTCTATGCGGATGACGTGAATATGTTAGGAGAAAATCCATAAACGATTAGGGAAAACACGGGAATTTTACTGGAAGCAAGTAAAGAGATAGGTTTGGAAGTAAATCCCGAAAAGACAAAGTATATGATTATGTCTCGTGACCAGAATATTGTACGAAATGGAAATATAAAAATTGGAAATTTATCTTTTGAAGAGGTGGAGAAGTTCAAATATCTGGGAGCAACAGTAACAAATATAAATGATACTCGGG
The DNA here is from genome assembly GCF_040183065.1 of Periplaneta americana. NCBI lineage: Eukaryota > Metazoa > Arthropoda > Insecta > Blattodea > Blattidae > Periplaneta > Periplaneta americana. Next base: position 185,040,513 of record NC_091121.1, on the reverse strand, counting down.
AGAAAATTAAACACAGAATAAATATGGGAAATGCCTGTTATTATTCGGTTGAGAAGCTTTTATCATCCAGTCTGCTGTCAAAAAATCAGAAAGTTAGAATTTATAAAACAGTTATATTACCGGTTGTTCTGTATGGTTGTGAAACTTGGACTCTCACTTTGAGAGAGGAACGTAGGTTAAGAGTGTTTGAGAATAAGGTGCTTAGGAAAATATTTGGGGCTAAGAGGGATGAAGTTACAGGAGAAGAATGGAGAAAGCTACACAACACAGAACTGCACGCATTGTATTCTTCACCTGACATAATTAGGAACATTAAATCCAGACGTTTGAGATGGGCAGGGCATGTAGCACGTATGGGCGAATCCAGAAATGCATATAGAGTGTTAGTTGGGAGGCCGGAGGGAAAAAGACCTTTAGGGCGGCCGATACGTAGATGGGAGGATAATATTAAAATGGATTTGAGGGAGGTGGGATATGATGGTAGAGACTGGATTAATCTTGCTCAGGATAGGGATCAATGGCGGGCTTATGTGAGGGCGGCAATGAACCTCCGGGTTCCTTAAAAGCCAATAAGTAAGTAAGTAAGTAAGTATTAATAGGTATCAGTAGGATTATCTACATTAAAAAAAAAATTTAAATTGAGAAATTAGCCAGGAGATCTCACTGTGCATTGTTAAATGAGAGTGTAGATCAATATTTCAGGTTATTTTCACCAGTCTTGTTATTCTATCTTTTATATTTAAATAATAGGCCTATTCACTGGTACGATACCTAACATTCGTTGAACATCTACCATTTGATAGAGCCTAAATTAATATAAACCAAGGTTGCATGGAAAAGTTCTGAGAATTATATTGCTCACAAGTTTGTAAATAATCTTTATTTTTCTGGCAGTTGTGAACAACGTTGCGTTGGAAAAACTGGTATTTTAAACAAACTTATCTAGGTTTACATGCACAAAGACATTGGTGAAACAAAATGAAAGAAGGAAAAAGAAGTGCACTTTCGCTTTTAAATCGCATAAAGTTTCTTTTGTATTTCTATTGCAAGTGTGCACAAATTTGACATTTTTTGAGTTCGCAGTTTGTAGAGAATTCAAATTAATAAAAGTCTTAATTGGCACTGAAAATGAAGCTACATATGTGGAAGTACCATTGGAAGTATTTCATGTTTATTGTTACTGGGGGAAAAAAATCATTATTTATAGACATTATGAATAGGAAAATATTTATATAAACTTCTTTCTCAATTAAAATCATATTCAGTTTACTTGTAGGTACGTTAAATGTTAAGTATTTGACTTAAATATAATCTTGACGTGGAATTGATATTATTAATTTCAGGATGCTATAGAGAAGAACTCATTTTTTCCCGGCTGTCCGAAACAGATATGTAAAGGTGATGTGGACGCAGCATTTGAAAATGCCGACCATATTATATCAGGAGAGGCACGAATGAGTGGACAGGAACATTTTTACTTGGAAACGCATTGCACAATTGCTGTTCCAAAGGGTGAAGATGATGAGATGGAACTATTTTGTTCCACACAGAATCCAACCGAGACACAGGTATCAACTCCAAACAGTTCTCTTATGTACGTAAATTTGATATGAAGTGAGTATGTTGCAAAGTTCTATCAGTTGGAGGTAGGAAAGTAAGATATTGGTTAAGTTAAATGTGAAGATACACATTATCATCAAAAGAGGTCGTTTTTACAAAACAATAGTTTATAAATGGCAAAAAAAAAAAAAAAAAAAGATTTTGTACGTGTTGAGACCTGAAGAGCCCAAAAATGGGGAAATGAGTACATGGTGCTATTAAAAAAAAGACTCCTTGGCACACCCTTTATAAATGAAAATCATAGTATTTGAAAACATGTTCAAAATATTCCTTCTTTGATACTGTACAACTTTTGTATAGATAGTTTCTTCATAAAATTAGAAATAAGAAAGTTACAAGCATTGTTCTATACTTTTTACTCACCCGGTATATTGTAATATAATAACATAGTATTTAACACGTGAAAGCAATATAAAGTTTATATTCCGAATGTAAGGGTTTAAGGGGTTAGGTACAGCTTACAGCAGTAAATTTTTTTGAAATATTCAACATTTTTTCCCTCCATTACTGTATCTTGTACAATAATGAAAATTGGTATGTGTAAAACACTATCCTTCTCCTATATGAAAAAAAATATTTTTACGATTAAAAAAAATTATTTATATTTATTTTTTAAAATTCAAAATGGTGGCAATTCACTGTGCAGTGATGAAGCGTTTCCCTCATAACTCATAAACTTGTTAACTTTTTTTCATTTTCGGTCTGTCTTATTTTATTGCTGAAACTCATGTTTACAATATCATGCTCTTTCAACTACATTCCTTAATAAATAATATTCTTTTTATTTTGTGTTAGAAGAAAATAGTGATATTTGACCATTTTTTAAAATGAATTTAAGCTTATTTTTTATCATACAATCTATCAAAGGTAGAGAAGCGATCTTGCATCGTAGATATGATATACATAAATACACACAAAGAATTTCATCACAAAATGTTGTACAGTTTTTGAGTTATGTGGGAAACCCTTCATCACTGCACAGTGAAATGAATTTTGAAAAAAAAAGAAAATGTTGTTGTTGTTTTCTAATGCCAGGCAATTGACAATAAAGTCATTTGACTCTTGCACTTCAATATTTTTCAAAGATATAAAAAGAAAATGTACATAATTTTTTAAATCCTAAAAATATGTTTTTCATATAGCAGAAGGACAGTGTTTTACACATACTAATTTTCATACTAAGACATAGTAATGGAGGAAAAAAATGTTGAATATTTCTAAAATTTTACTGCTGTAAGCTGTACCTAACCCCTTAAGTATAACTTTATGGAACATTATTTCACAACTATAAATGCACAGTAAGAGTAATTATTGTCTTTAATATTATGTAAAGGAAATATTTGATAAATTACCCTACTATATGTTATAAAATTATGTTTTTAATTCCAGTGCGTAGTTTCGTGGAATTTAACCCTCATTTATGAGAAGAAACATTCTTATTTCTTGAAGATGTTAACGTCTGGTAAACTCTTTATTTACAGAAAGTAACAGCCGAAGTTCTTGGTATTAAAAGCAATCGTGTAGTATGTCGAGTGAAACGAATGGGTGGAGGTTTTGGTGGTAAGGAATCACGAATGTTGGTCTCTTCTGTTCCTGTTGCAGTGGCAGCATACAAGTAAGTTCTTACTTCCCATTCAGAATGGAGGAGAAATATGTACAGTCATTTATAGTACTATACAAAGAGATCCAATTTAATGGACGATGATGATGATGATGATGATGGTGAAAACGACTACGATAACAACATCGATGGCGATTGTGAAATAACTTCACTGTATTTTATTATAAATTTATGTATTCGTAACAAAATAATCAATAATACAAACAATGAATATATTTCTAGGTTGAACCGACCAGTTCGATGCATGTTAGACAGAGATGAAGATATGATGATTTCAGGAACACGTCATCCATTCCTTGGCAAATACAAAGTAGCATTTACAAAGGAAGGAAAAATCACAGCTTGTGATATAGACATATACAACAATGGTGGTCACACCTTGGATCTGTCAGGAGCTGTGAGTTAAGCTGCACATTTCATTTTTACATTTCTTTACTGAAATTATATAGCATAAAAATAACACCTTTCGTATCTTCTTTACTTCATTACAGGTTCTAGAGAGGGCAATGTTCCACTATGAAAATGCATATTACATTCCTAATGCTAGAGTCAAAGGTTATGTGTGCAAGACAAATCTGCCTTCCAATACTGCGTTTAGAGGTTTTGGTGGACCACAGGGAATGTTTTTCGCTGAAAATATGATAAGAGAAATTGCTTCATTCTTAAACAAGGATCCTCTGGAAGTAAGTATAGTATTAAAATATATTGTTTTAAATGTGAAGCAGTAATTGGTTCATTCTTCACATAACATTCAATTTCAACAAGAAACTATTCAGAAATGGTGAGTAGATGATGCAGTGACAATGGAACGATGGTGGAATTGAAGTTTTAAAAAAATATTTCCTCTCAAAGGATTTGTCTGCAATGAAATCCCTGTTCCTTTGGAACAGCTGTCTAAGATATGAGGCCTTATCAGTGGGGGTTCCTCAGGGGAGGGAAGGGAGGAACGTCCTCCTCACATTTTTCTTCTTTTGAAAATAAATACCAAATAAAATATGTGCCTTGAAATTGGAGGAAGATTCGATAATTTTTAAGTTCTCAGCTATAAGAAAACCTCGGTTGATCGAGTTTTAAACGACGCGCACTCATGTGCTGTAGAAAACTGTGAGAAAGATGCGAGATTGTCTGTGTGGAGGAAAGTCAATCCTTTCCTCCTTTACCGCAGTTAACACACATAGACAACAGCGCGCTAGCGGCCAGAGAAAGGAGCAGAGTTTTGAACCAAGTAAATGAACGGATAGGGAGGAGATCCTCCTCTGAATCAGTGCATTGGGCAGGAAATAGAAACCGACTGGTCGTGCAGCAAGCTCGCTACCGGTGCCATCTAACGATGTTGCATTCAACCAGACTATAACACATCTAGGAGGAGGCACAATAAAAACAGTTTCAAGGCAAAGCTATGAAAGACACCATGTAAACTTTTTTTTAATTATAAATCAAGAATATTATTCATTGTACTTTATATAAGCTACTATTCATGGTTTGAAACTTCAAGGATATTTGAAAGTTAAAGTCGGGTTTATATAAAATAAAGAGGAAGTAGTTTTACGTTAGTATCGCAGATCTTTTGCCCTCTGACATTCACTTCCATTCATTGTGTACTAGACAGGGCAACAGCCAAGTTGTCAGTTTTGGTACAAATATATTTGAAATTGAAAGTACTCCAAACTACATCATTTTTAACATAAAAAATAATCGGCCACCGGCAGCTTTGAACAATAATGGTAGTATGACTTTACAAGAACTGACATTCTTCAAAAGCATGTGATACTGAACTTGTAAAATGTACATGCGGCAATACAGACCACGTGAGTGGGTGCAGTGTTCTCGCTTTCCTCAGATTATTTCCCCATTTCCTTAAAACTGTTCCGGTTACGTGTTAGTAGCCAGTCTCTTCCAACACGTGTGTTGCCGTACTGTGCTCGAAAAATGCTGCGAGGTTGTGATTTCCTTGTAATTGTTAATTTGTGCAATTATTCAACCATGAATGGAAGTGAAAACATAATATATTTAGAAAATTTAGGAAACTCAGTTTACAAGAACAGATTATTGCTATACAGAAGGGAAGGCCAACCCCAACACTACCTTTTTTTTTTTTATCCAATCCCACCAGGTTGTCTTTTCGACATTTCTGGGCTTCTCTCCTGGCCGTGGCTTAATTGTAACCCACTTCTGAGGTTGGGGCACCTGGAAGGCGGAGTTACATTACCCCGATGATGTGATAGGATGATTATGATAATGTGGTGCCAGGAGAGGTCTTAAATCTAAACTTAACCTAAATTTCAGACCATGGACGAACACAGGAATAATCCCCTTTAAGGAAAAATTCCTGTGCTCTAACCGGGAATCGAACCCGAGACCTCATGAACTATAGCCAGAAGCTCTGACCACTAGACCATGAGGCTGGTCAGGGAAAGAAATATAAGAAAAACAAACTATCGTGATAATGACAAACATCATCATCTTCATCTTCTACAGAACAGTCCAAAATATTGTCGAAACACTACCTAGTCTTACATGTATGCATGTAGGCTAATTTGTAGCATGTTTCATTCAAGAAGGTGTCATTTCGTGCTGTTAACTTCTTTCCTCCTCTTAAGAAATACGCAGGAGCCACCACTGGGCCTTATGTATTTATCTCCCATGTAATTTATATTATAACACAGGTCTATATTATATTGCTATAGTGTGTAGGCTGTAAAGTGCGTCAGTACTGCAGAACATTTTGCAGCAGTCACAATTCTTATAATGATTATTCTTAATTGAATTGTTATACTCCACAGTGTATCTCAATCTGGCTGAAAAAAATTATACCTATTCTTCACAGTCACTGAAGTTGGTGTTTCTACACTGTAAACACAAACGAGATGTCTACACTTCAGAAATACCCAATGCAGAAAGGGATTAGGAAGGATTAACAACAGTAAATACATAGCAGAAGTTGATGGTTGATAAATACTCGAGTGGTCAGTAGGCTACCCAGTTGTGAATTGGAGCGATGCAAGGGAAGATTGTTCTGTGTTGTACTTAAGCGAAATATTTAAAAAATTCGACGTGGAAAGTCTGCCCAAAAGTATGTACTTTTGGTTTGTATAAAGTTTAATTAATTTATCTCATATTAATACTGTAATAATAATGTTCGAAATTACTGAATTGAAAATTAAACTTTTGGTCATGGATTTCATTTTTATACCGAGATTTAAAAAAATCGACACTTACTCACACGGAATTTTTGTGACCAAAATACAAAACATTTTGGCTTTAAATTCCATATTGCTGTTTATCTGCAAACGCGCGTATTTTTTTCAAATTATTTTTTATTTTATTTTAAGTGACAGCCAGCAAAAGCAGCCTTTGGTGACATGTAAAGAGTTGTTTGAATTAGTGCTCCAGAAGAAAGCTCTTCGGAATCATTATATGGGTATGTTTTGACTAGATTATAAATAGAGTGTTCACAGAGGGTTTTTAAAGCAATTAGGAAATCTATTTGTTATGATTTTAAGAAATGGTAGAAGTTGTGCAGGGCGAAATATTCGGAGTGGTTGAAGCCTGAAGCGAAGTTTTTTCAATAGGAACCCAGTGGTGTAACATTACGAGATCCATTGCCATTAGTTATCGGTGTTGGACAGTTCAAAAAATTTTATATGAGACAGGTCTCAAAACGAACAAATTACTACCCTTTTGCTCACAAAGAAATTTTCTGAAAAAGAACTTACGCTCGTGACTGAAATGTTTCTCCATTTCTCTGATTAGCAAGATGCAAGGTTTTTTAGCTATACCATTGGGTTTCTATTGAGGAAACTTTACTTTAGTCTTCAACCATTCTAAATATTTCACTAGAAACCTTTCTTTTTTTCGTCCCACACAACATCCATCGTTTCTTAAAATCATTCATAAAAAAAACAAATAGATTTCTTAATTCCTTAAAAAAACCCTCGTGAACACTCTCCTATTTATAATCTAGCCAAAACATAGGCCTATCCATATATGATTTTAAGAGTGCCTCATCTCGAGCATTAATTCAAATAATGCTTTACGAGTCACCGAAGGCCACTTTTACTGGGAGTCACTTAAGAAAACATATTTTGGAAAAAAGGCGCGTGTTTGCAGTTAAACCGCAATATGGAATTTAAAGCCCAAATGTTGTTTCGTATTTTGGCCAAAAAATTCCGTGTGAGTAAGTGCCGATTTTTGTTTTTGTATATCTTAGTATAAAAATGAACTCCATGGCTGAAAATTTAATTTTCAATTGAGTAAATTCGAACATTATTATTTACAGTATTAATATGGAATAAATTAATTAAACTTTATATAAACCAAAAGTACATACCAAGTGGAATTTAAAAAGTATTTTGTTTAGGCACAACACAGAACGATCCTTCCTTGCATCACTCCAACTCACAACTGGGTGCTGACCACTCCGGTGTTTATCAATCATCAAAGTTAATGTTGTTAATCTTTCCGAGTCCCTTTCTGCATTGCGAATTTCTGAAGTGCAGACGTCTGGTTTGTGTTTACAGGATAGAAACACCAACTTCAGTGACTTTGAAGAATAAAATTTTATCCAGCTAGATTGAGATTCTGGCCCACAGTGCACTCTTAAGGTTGAAAATCTGGGTTCAACTTCTTCTATTTTTACTTCCAGATCGCCTCACTGAATTTATACAAAGAAGGCGACACGACACACTTTAATCAGCCTCTAGAACACTGCACATTGAAGAGATGCTGGGATGAATGCCTTGAAAGAGCAGATTACTTACGTAGAAAGAAGGAAGTTGAGGAATTCAACAGGTAAGTACAGGTACATAAATTTGCACAAGAATGTGCTAATAGTAAATATATTTGTATACCGGTATTAATCCTTTTACAAATATCAAATGTAAACGGATATTTACTTTTAACATCTCTATATGGAGACCTATTATAACTTAAAAAAAAAAGGAACCTTAATAATTCTGGAAGTATAGTCACAAACGTTTCCAAACATTCAACTAATGTGTATGTGTTTATGTGTAACCATTTTCATTATTAATTTACTTAAGTTTGATGTTTGACAACTTTACAATAGTTCACTTTTTTTTTCCATAAGAAGAATTTTTAGTAGGTGAATGTTTTATTGTCAAAGTATCACTTTCTCTGCTTGAAAATATTCTATAATAATCTCAGAATGTCTATTATTTGTACATATTGTTGCATGTATACCGTCAAAATTGAAAATCATACCTGGAAAAATGTCCTTCACCAGAATACCTAAACAGATTCTATTATATGCACCACAGAGTCTCAGGAATTTGGGACTACCTTGAAAAAATGGTGGGAGACTATAGCGGATCGACTAGAGTCTAATACTTGAATTGTGAATGATGATGCTTTTTGTATATGATTATGTTAAATTAGGTACGAACATTATGGACTGCACGAATCATTATTAAATAACAAAACACTTAATCTCCTATATTTCTGCTCTCTGCAGAAAATCTGCACTGGGTGTAAACACACCTTATATGGGAGTAATTCTTTTAAATTTACAGACAAAACAGATGGAAGAAGCGAGGACTAAGTGTTGTGCCAACCAAATTTGGTATATCTTATACTTTACTATTTCTTAACCAAAGTGGTGCTTTGGTGCATATATATGATGATGGATCAGTTCTTGTTAGTCATGGAGGCACAGAAATGGGACAGGGACTTCACACTAAGATGATTCAAGTGAGTATTTGTTGCAGATTATGTAACATGAAACTTTAGTTCCGTCCATTATAAATGTTTCAAGATTTCTTCTCTATCTTTCACTAAAGGATGCTAAGAAGAATGGGTTGTTTACTAGCAACTCAATTTAGGTTGTTAAATATCGGTATATTAATATTACTTGTATTTATTTCTGCTTCATTTGTAATATTTATCAGAGTTAAAATGAAACTCTTCAAGAGAGATGCTGTTTTATGGTTACCGGTACTGTATTTGCCTCTATTTTGAACACATTACCAAACATGTCTGTTATTTGTGACTGTTCACTACCAGTATATCTTTATAGTAGGGGAGTCTAGAAAGTTTTAACCATAGGGGAGATTTGACCCATGCCTTTTACCAGTATTTAAAAATCCCGCAATTTGTTGACTGTCATCTTCTAGTAACATCTTTACTCTGAAGGCTGAAGATAATATTTGCAATAAGTGAAAGTCTCAGGAATCTTCTATGCCACATCAATAAATTTAAGAATGCAGTTAGATTGTCAGACTCCAAAGCAGCTATTCTATCAATAGTCTCTAAACACACAGCTTCATCTCAAACAGCAGAAATAACTAAAATGCTCTCTCAATTAATATCACTCAATAAAAGAATTGTATTCCAATGGATACCATCCCACTGTGGAATCCTGGGAAAGGAGAATGCGGATGCTTTAGCAAAGAAGGGCAGCACTGCTACTTACAGACCTGTTACTAAATCTACGTATTACTCTGTGAAAAGATTTATTAAATCTACATACTTAGACTTCAACAAACAAAATTTGATAACATAACCACAATGAAAAAAATGGAAAACTCTGCATCATAATCCACAATTAATTCCCGATTTACCACGAAAATCGTCTGTAGCTGTATTTAGATTGGCAACAGGCCATGATTGTTTGGCCAAACACCTGTATAGAATTGGAATATATCAGTCCCCTAACTGCCCATTGTGCAACTCAAACCAAGAAATGGATTCGAAACACCTCAAAATCTGTGCTTCAGTGGCTGACCATGATAATATCTTTGAAAAATATTGGAGTGCAAGAGGTCAAATGACTTTATTGTCAAACGCCTGGCATTAGAAAACAACAAACAACAAACAACAACAATTTTTGTTCTCTTCTAGAGGGTAAACAAAACTCTACTATATAGGCAATGTAAGAAATAGAAAACTGTGTATTATTGAACTAAAAACACGCATGGCTGAATGTTTGTGCATACTTCTTGAAAGATATACGATGTTGTGTGAAACGAAATCATGCTCACCACTTGTTTGTGTATGTTTGAAACACTACTTTTTCTTAAAAGTTTATTTTTCTTGCTTCCACATAACATAATTTTGTTTTATTTTTCAAAAGGTTATACTGTATTATAAATTTCTTCTAAAACAAATTAACTTACAATAAACAATTTTTCATTGTCTTACACGTACATGTCACTTTATGCTAATATTTTAAAATGAGAATATATATTAGGTACTGCAGAAGTATTTTTTCTAAAAACTTTTCCAATTCCTTTTTAATTTCGCCTATAAATTTGTATAAACGTAAGATTTGATTTTTTTTTAAATACTGTAATTAATGCTTTTCTAACATTTCACTGTAGCTTAAATTTTGGAAAGATTCCATCACTAACAGTAATTTTTTTGCAGGTAGCTAGCAGAGCTCTTGATATATCTGCCGACCTCATTCATATTGCCGAGACATCAACTGATAAGGTACCAAATACTTCAGCAACTGCGGCTAGTTGCGGTTCTGACTTGAATGGGATGGCTGTCATGGTAATTAAAGAAATATTTTGAAATTATCATCTAATTTACTTGGACTGTTAATTTATGTTAAAATAGTTTCCCTAATTATAGTCTAAACTAGTGGCTTATGCAGCAAATGCTGTAAACTAAGTTCATTAGACGTTCAAATAAACATTTTTCAGATTTATTTTCAATGAAGAATACCAGATATTTTGAAAGTTATTTGCTTCCATTATATTGAAACATACTCTCTCTTGAGCCAATACTGAAGAGAACCACGCATGTAAATATCTACACCACACTGCCATTAAATATATGAAAAAGACCCAACCCCACTGGATTAATAACTATAAAAATATTTGATTTTTAATAATATTATTATCTTACGTAAGTTTTATAGCTTTCAGTAACATATACTATATATACTATACAGCCGCCACTCAGTAAAATATGGAAATCAAAATCTAATTTAAGATATTCTCTACAGCTACTTACATAACCCCAAAAGTTTCACTTTCATATCATCAATATAGCATTAATATGTATAATTAATGAAAAATAGTCACATCATGGCATTAACTACAATAATATTTCATTTCTAATGGTAATAATGTCATCAAACTACCTCAAGTTTTGTAGTTTTTAATATCCAATACACAGCTGTACCCATAAAATTACACACCACAGAATCGAATCGAATAACCAATTTAATTTGAGCTCTAAATATGTCAGCATTCTTGCAGATCATGGCCTTCGTGTAATATTGTTTACTGTAGTATGTGTTTTGTTTTATTCTGAAATGCAATTAGCTAGTTTAGCTAGTTCTCAAAATTGACGACAGATGAATTTTGGAAAATAGGAAAATTGTGTAGGAAAATTAGCATTTCACTGAAAACTACTATTTTTCTGAAAAATTTTAGATGCCAAGCTTCAAAATGAGGGGCCACTCATTACAATCCGTTCAGCCTTTTTCCGATAATTTTATTACCACTTCAAATTATATATATAGATAAGCCTACTATTTATAGATTCTAAATTAATTGCGCTTATGAGACAGTATTTTCATGAGCTGTACGTAGAAAGATGTTTTGTAGAAGGCAGTGTTTATTTTCTTCTTTTAAATATTCCTACCATATGTGAGAAGTACGAACTGTAGAACGTAAAACTTAAACTACAGGATCTTCCTAGACATTAAAAAGATTTCGCTAGTGATTGCAAAGTCTTTGTAGATATTGCTGAATATTATCTTGCCGTAGATCTTAAGAATGTCTTTACAAAGACTATATGCATTATAAAGTACGGTACAAACACGATTACAATTTTTCTAACTTCTTTGAGTTTTACTTCAGTGTTTTAAAACTTTGTTTTGTGCTGTTTCACAACATGCCATAAGGTTACCTAAGTCATGATATGATTGAAGCAACCTGAATGTTATAATATTATTGAAGAATGACATTTTTTATTTATTTCAAATACTAGTATCATTTCCTTCCTGTGCATTAGGATGCCTGTGAAATTCTCCGAAAAAGATTGGAGCCGTACAAAGCAGCCAACCCAAAGGGGACTTGGGCGGAATGGGTGAGAGCAGCTTACTGCGACCGTGTCAGTCTGTCTACAACAGGATTTTATAAGTAAGAACTACAATAAGAAGAGCATTGCAATACCGTAATCCCAAATATCATTCATAATGTTATTTACTTTTTAACTACCGGTATTTTTATATTGTTATATTGCTTTAGCAAAGAAGGGCAGCACTGCTACTTACAGACCTGTTACTAAATCTACGTATTACTCTGTGAAAAGATTTATTAAATCTACATACTTAGACTTCAACAAACAAAATTTGATAACACAGTCTCAAGGGAAAAAATGGAACTCTCTGAATCATAATCCACAGTTAATTCCCGATTTACCACGAAAATCGTCTGTAGCGGCATTTAGATTGGCAACAGGCCATGACTGTTTGGCCAAACACCTGCATAGAATTGGAATATATCAGTCCCCTAACTGCCCATTGTGCAACTCAAACCAAGAAATGGATTCGGAACACCTCAAAATCTGTGCTTCAGTGGCTGACCATGATAATATCTTTGAAAAATATTGGAGTGCAACAGGTCAAATGACTTTATTGTCAAACGCCTGGCATTAGAAAACAACAACAACTTTACGACCTTTCCTGTATACCCTAAAATTGTTCTGGAAATCATGACAAAGAATCACTATTACGTATAAATAATAAAAATGGCCAAATGGACTGTAATCACACTCTTCAATTGTATTTTCAGAACCCCAGGCATTGGCTATGATATAGAAAAAAATGAAGGGATACCTTTCAAATACTTCACTTTTGGAGCCGCTTGTTCAGAAGTGGAGGTAGACTGCCTTACAGGGGATCACCAGGTAATGTAACACTGCTAATACAGACTGTAATGTTTCTTCTGCTAATAGACTAATTTACAATACATTAACTATTACGGGGAATGAATTTAAATACTATTATAGTCACAATCATGCCATGGTATGAAAGAAAAATTTCACAACCTCGAGCGGGAATTGAACCTGCGACTTCCTGTTCTCCGGTCAGGCGCTCTACCACTGAGCTATCGAGTTCGTCTCTCGCCAAAGGCTTGGAATTATCCTTTCATACTGGCGACTCTGTTTTCATGAGATAAAAATTAAAAATTTCAGGTGTTAAGGACTGACATCGTGATGGACTTAGGAGACAGTTTGAATCCAGCAATAGATGTGGGGCAAGTTGAAGGAGGCTTTATGCAAGGATATGGCCTGTTCACTTTAGAAGAGATGGTGTACTCCCCCACAGGCACTGTTTATGCTCGAGGACCTGGTGTGTACAAGATTCCAGGATTTGCAGATATTCCCGTAGAGTTCAATGTCTCATTACTGAAGGAGGCACCGAATAAGCATGCAGTTTATTCTTCAAAGGTAGGTACACAATGCGAAACAATAAATTGTTCGCTTTTATTGTTGAAGTATTTCTATGGAAACAAAAATTATGGTAAGTTGTTTGAAAAGGAAATATTAAATAAGTGAACAAGCAGATAAATAAACAAATATGGAATTCAACAAATAAAAAAGAAGCAAATAAATAATAAATTAATGTAACAACGAAGAAAGAAGGCGAAAAAATAAAATAAGAAAACAAATAATGTAATTAAATAAATGAAACAAAGACACAAAGAAAGAAGGTAAGCAGGAAAAACACAAATATCGTAATAGTTTAAGAGTCACCAGTAGCCATTTTCATGTTATCACGTCTGTCGGAGGCAAATTGACTCATCCCAATTATTTATAAACAATTTCAAGGGAAAAATTGTTCCGGGGCCGGGTATCGATCCCGGGACCTCTGGTTGAACGTACCAGCGCTCTTTCCAACTGAGCTACCCGGCCCCGGAACAATTTTTCCCTTGAAATTATTCAAAGCTGCTTTACAGGGAGCTTTACCTGAAAGACTAGATTTGCATAATATATACGTCACTGTGTACGTTAACAGAAAACCACAATTCTAAGTCACACAGAGATTGTGTGAACTCGATGTGGGTCTCTGGCGTTTCGTCAGCCCACGCGAGTTGTGTGGATATAAAGGGAAAAGTTGAGATGGTGTCGGGCGGAGTTCCCGGGTAGCTCAGTGGTAGAGAGCTGGTACGTTCAACCAGAGGTCCCGGGATCGATACCCGGCCCCGGAACAATTTTTCCCTTGAAATTATTCAAATCTGCTTTACAGGGAGCTTCACCTGGAAGATTAGATTTGCATAATATATACGTCACTGTGTACGTTAACAGAAAACCACAATTCCAAGTCACACAGAGATTGTGTGCACTCGATGTGGGTCTCTGGCGTTTCGTCAGCCCACGCGAGTTGTGTGGATATAAAGGGAAAAGTTGAGACGGTGTCAGGTGGAGTTCCCAGGTAGCTCAGTTGGAAAGAGCGCTGGTACGTTCAACCAGAGGTGCCGGGATCGATACCTGGCCCCGGAACAATTTTTCCCTTGAAATTATTCAAATCTGCTTTACAGGGAACCTTACCTGAAAGACTAGATTTGCATAATATATACGTCACTGTGTACGTTAACAGAAAACCACAATTCCAAGTCACACAGAGATTGTGTGCACTCGATGTGGGTCTCTGGCGTTTCGTCAGCCCACGCGAGTTGTGTGGATATAAAGGGAAAAGTTGAGACGGTGTCAGGTGGATTCCCGGGTAGCTCAGTTGGAAAGAGCGCTGGTACGTTCAACCAGAGGTCCCGGGATCGATACCCGGCCCCGGAACAATTTTTCCCTTGAAATTATTCAAATCTGCTTTACAGGGAACCTTACCTGAAAGACTAGATTTGCATATTTATAAACAGTTTGCCTTTCCTTATCGAAATTTCTGCAATCAAAACTTTCGAGAACAATAATGACTTTCTCTGTCTATCTACAAAAACTCATCAGTTGTTTCTAGCACATATAGTAAACATCTCTTCCATTCCTTGTCGAAATTTATTTTTATTTATTTATTTATTCTGGTAGAGTTAAGGCCATAAGGCCTTCTCTTCCACATTACCAGAAGTGAAAGTGAAATACGTAATGAAACATTGACAAAAACAGTAAAGTCCTACTTAAATATAAAAATCATTTTCATGCACATTAACAAGCTTACACAGGCTATAATGAAATATTAACTGAACATGATACATAATTAAGTTATTTACAATCCATATCCTAATTCTACTTTATGATAGGCCTAAATGACAATTTATATACACACAGAATAACCTATAAAAATCGGCTAACACTCACAAATCAATTTCATGTAAAAGTATGTAATTCTTAATTTAAATTGATTAACCGTTCGGCAATCCCTGACATGACGAGGTAAGGAGTTCCATAGGCGACAAACTGACACTGTGAAAGAGGATGAATAGAAAGAGATGCGGTGACGAGGAATGGATAATAAGGCCTGATGTTGATTCCGTAACGTTGTAAGATATTCAAAGCGAGTTCTCAGATATTTTGGAGTAGAAGTGAACAATATTCTAAACAGAACAGATAAAGAATGTCCTATTCCTACCAGAAGCCTCTACAAGCGCGAACATCTGTATTTCACAACCTAATAGAGCCAACTAGTGTCAAATAAATAGCCTTTAACACATAAGCCCAATTATGGAAATCCACGATCCAAATGAGTCAGAGATCGTCTGCTGTACTTCTCCAGATTCGTCACTCTTTCTGTCTTCTGATGAAACAATGGAGAGCCTGAACTTTTCTGGGAGTGTACTCAAATCCATTTCCTCCCAACATCAGTTTCTCCTCTAAATACAACTTACGCCTTTCTTTTCAAATTTCCTTCGCCTTCGCTTCCTGTTGTCGGCCATCGCAGGCTCAAGCCTCAGCATGATACAGACAGCAGACATGTCCCACTGCCCTCTGATCTGCCTTTAGAGTCTTAAACCTGAGCTCGAAAGTCTGTATCAAAAGTGCTCCTACATCTTTGGTCTTATGTCTAAACAATTTTCCTACCTCCAGGCAAATACAAATATAGTATGGGTTCAAAGAAGTGGATAAGTTTGTGTGCTATGCCACATTTTAATTCCACTTTTTTCCACACATTCAGTCCTATGCATACTTTTCCATGTTGCGCTATTCCCAGGATGTAGCTACAGTAGCGAGGGGAAATAGAACCGTAGAGAATTGCAATTAAAACAGAGATGAATAAGATTATTTTACAAGGTGACAATATTTAAAGTTTATATTATATACTGCAGCTACTTTATAAGATGTACACTTTGTAATGTTGTGCACATTCAATTCTTGTCATGTTTTCATTTTCCAGGTGTGTAATAGTACATTATGCAACGAGCCTATAATGATAGTAATTAAGAATCGAGTATGGATATTTATGAAACAAGCACAAGCGAGTTTCATAATTTTCATACGAGCTTCTTAATTACCATTATAGGCGAGTTTCATACGACTTTTTATGCTCGACCATATTTCTAACTTGAAATTACCGGTATTCAGATGTATACATTTTATTTGTAACTGACAAGATCGGAAGTGACCTTGTTCTAGGTCGTGAATTGTGAGATGTGCGCAGACGCGAAAGTATTGATTTTTTTCGAGGAACAATGTCATTGACCTTGACGTAGTCCCATTAAACTTGATATAACCTTGATTATTGAATTCGACATTGAAAAACGAGATGACAAATTGAATTTATTTGAATATTATTTACAATTAACGCTGATTATTATAGTAACAGAACATAACCTTCTGCGACAGTATTGGATTTCCAGCCTCCGTGACTTTTTGCTAATTTTCTTTCGATTGCATATCCGAGAATAATCGATACTTGCGGTTTTATAACGGTACAAAGCTGACTTGTCATTGGCTGAACACATGTAAGCTGAGTTATCATTGGCTGAAGACCTGTACTTTAATGAGTAGGTGTACTTTAATGACATGCATTAAAGGACTGCTACCAGATGTATAATTAGTACATTTCGGCATGGTCGAGCATAAACAGTGTTTAAGTACATGGAAATGTGAATTCTATATGGAAAAGTAGTAACTGACATGCCGTTTACTTTAAAGCCCTTTTATCTGTCTAAATTTTAATACATGTTGCCATTTAAGTTTTAATTAACTGAAAAAATGTGTAATACATTCTGTTTCACATAGGCTGTTGGTGAACCACCACTTTTCCTGGCTTCTTCAATATTCTTTGCAATTAAAGAAGCCATCGCAAGTGCCAGAGCAGAGAGAGGAATAAAGGGATCATTCAGACTTGATTCACCGGCCACTGCAGCTAGAATCAGAATGGCGTGTGCTGATGAAATCGCTGAAAAGGTAATGTAGCTTGTATGAAAACGTTATTTGCAAATGACAGGTGTCTCTTTTTTATCACGGACCCTCTTGCATTCCAGTAACGAAGTCTGCCAAACACAAGGCTCTTACTTTCTCGCTCTTGCTAGCTAGGCCATGATCTTTTCTACACGGCCACAACCATATTGACAAAAGTGAGCAGAAAGAGATTACGGCCATCTTGAATCTGGACTCAGTTTGAGTTTGCACTACCTACGAAGAAAACAAATGGTTACTCTTTTGTTTTCTCTCGTTTTTCTTTCACAAATACTTTAGTACGGATGAAAGTAATGATTTGGTGATCTGTCAAATTAAATTAGACAAACGACTGCAAATACATATGGATACTGTACAGAGAGATGGAAACCTAATGAAAAGTTTGTTTAGTTGCAAAGGTATGTAGATAGGCCCTACGTAATAGCCATGTGTCACAGCAAAAGTAACGAAGTTTAAAGTCTAAGTATTGATGAATGTGCATTTTATATGACGGTGAAAGTAAATATCTTAAAAGTAGCATAAGTTTTTTCTTAAAAATGTTTATAGAATTAGCACAGTCTACTATATACAGTCGCGAAGCTTGAGGTGTTTTTTTGCAAATCTCGTGATAAAGCGCTCCAAGCGGTTAGCAACTAGAAACAATAGACTGTCCATGGTCGACTTTGGACTGTGTCGTATTTCTATCGAGTGCTAGCTCGTTGCGTTTTTCACATTGATGCTTGTGAAATGTTCGTTATTGGTTATAATGAGAATGTTAATTGCTAAAATATAATAATTGGAATAATAATATGGGACAAGGAGGAGACGTTTGTAGTGCCATAAATTGTAGCAACAGTAAGAGAAAGAGGGCAGAGTTATCCTTTTTCCGATATCCGAAAGATTCAGAAAGGTTCCTGGATTTCCACAAGAATGCTGTGCAGAAACAAAACTCTTAATTTTGAAGTTCTTTGTGACTGTTAGAATACATTATATCCTTAAATTTCACAATGAAATGTTTCAGTCTAACCGAAAGGACATTAGATACCGGTTAAAGTTCTGTCACTTAGGCTGCTAAATTTCCAGAGAAATAAAGGTTAGGTCTACTTTTTTTTTTTTTCAGAGGATATATTTTTAATTGTAGCTATTAATTTTGTTATTATTTTTATGTGCTATTTTACTAAAGACGTAGAAAAATGAAGTTTGTTCTAATGAAATTTATTGATCACGTTTTATTTTCAATTCTGGTGGGATTATTATTGCTTAGGCCTACTTTTTTCTTCAAAGAATATGTTTTTAATTATAGCTGTTAATTTTGTTGTTATTTTTATTTCTTGCTTTACTAGAGACGTAGAAAAAGACTGTCACAATAAAATTTATTGATCACGTTTTATTTCCAATTCTGGTGTGATTATTATTGCTTAACCTCATCCCACTTTGTTAACTACGTAAGCCTACACTACAAGTACCGGTACACGTAAGTTACTCCATTAATTCATATTTCCATTATTATTGTTGTAAAGAGAAATGCAAATTAATATTTATTGGTTTCATAGTTAATTATCACTATAATCTTGAATGAGTGAAGCTATTATAGTAAATTTCAGTTCGTTTTGCACAAACAAAAATTATATTAACTTATTTCTTGCAAGTATCTTCGAGTTTATGGTGGAATTTAATATACTTCATTAAAATAATAAATTAACTTTATGCATTAAATATTTCAATAATGGAAGGAAGGTGTTAATTTTTCCAAAAGAACACGACAACGAAAGTATAACATATTTTGTCGGCTGCTAGGAGAGAGATCTGCGATGATGAGGCGATAGCAGCGATCCTAGTGGTGGGCAACTACCCATGTTTGCATTTTTACTACATATTGAGCTTCGCGACTGTGGAATTAGTGTGTAAACATGACATTTAGAAAAGCTAGAGTATTGAACACTTCCATCTTCTAGGCAAATGTAGAATTGAGCACACCTTATCATAAGCAGCACGCCTCTTAACTGTAAAGCATAATGAGTTTGTACCTCACAGTAGCCTATATGGTTTGTTGGCAGATTATTATTGGAGTAGTACGTTTCAAAGGAAAACTAGAACTTCCCTGCTTTGGGAATGACAACAGTAATGATTCAGAAAATAAAGGAAATGCTGAAACTGCTTGCACAAGATGAACAGTTCATGAGAAAGAATCTGGAAGCAACCTCAAGATTTAAAGGAATTTCCATTAATACTGAAATTGAAATTACAGAGTGTAATTCAAGTGGTACAGGCCTATTAATAAGTTATAAAAGAAATTTATACTTGTGAATTCATATCTATTGAAACTGATTAAACATTGGATGTGTCCTATCTATCTATTGGTCCCCTTGAGGGAAAGGGCATGAGCTGCAGAATGTCCTCGCACGTAGGCCGCTTGGGTGGGCCCATTATACTACCTATGGTGTTCATGTCTAAGACCCCCCTGTGGGCTGCTCCCAAACTCCCCTACAGCCTACAGAATCCCTTTGCCTTTCTACGTAGGCATCACCAAAATTCAATTTAAAAGAGTTGAAAGAGGATACATTGTTGAAAACAAACAAAATGGGACTGTGAATACATTAATTGTGTTACAGGATTGTTTAAGAGACTTAAAAGTCCTATCTGACTTTTTCTGTTGCTGGTAGGTTTGTTCAACAGAATATTTGGCTTCTGAACATTTATACAAGATTCTGTAATCAAACTCCAGATCTGATGTAGATATCTGCCAACCATGAAATTAAATTAACCATACGTAATCTAAAAAATCTGAGAAATTAAGACAGAGTGAATGAATGTAAGCAAAATTTTATCTACAATATGACAGAAGGATCATCCCGAGCAATGTTAACATGCAAAGTAATAAAATTAACATATTACCGATAGGTTAATAGTTCAAGTGAAAACACGTTTTGGCTAATTTGAAAACTTCCATTTTGATAAATTCCTGGATTAAAACAAATTACATACCGGTAACAAAATTTTCAATAAAAAATTAAACATTTATTGAAAATGTACTCGAACTTTGAATGATTAATAAGTAAACACACACTACTAATCAGACGGGTCACATACTCTGTTGTTCTCGTTGTGTCTGTCCTCTTCCAACAGCTCAGCCTCGTGATATACCTGATAATGGAACTATGCATAGTTCCAAAACATTGGAAATGTTAAGTTCCAGGACACGGTGGAATATCCAAAAGTGTATTTCTGACGATTATTTGTTACCTGACAGTACAAATTCTTGACTGTGTCAGGTCTGTACTACATATCTTAGTAACATTCATTTGGTATCAGTAGACCTACATACTTCTACAAAATGTTTATTTAATACTTCACGGCATATTGAAGTTCTTCCACTTCCCATTATCGTAATGACAGATCTGTAGCTGTAAAATTTTTACAGTTCTTGAGGTGTGTCATATCCTTATAAAGCAAACAATTAGGAAAAATACTTATTTTATATAGATGGGCAGCCAAACAATCATGCCCCATATATAATCAAAAAAGAGTGACAGCTTTCATTCGTGGACATTCTAGAATTAAATTTTTATTGTTTAATAAAATATTCCATTGCTTATTTAGACCCTCAGATATTAATTTTTTTCATGTGTTTCTTGTTGGATGATTTTCTTAATTATTCTAGTTTTGAGGACTGAAATGATAAACATGAATTTGTAATTTGTTGGATCATTGTACCTTTTTTTTTGCTAAGGAATCCGCTAGCTCATTACCACAAATACTTAACTATATAATGGTATAAGTAATAAATGTGGTTTTCATTATGTGTTTGCTTTAAATTGCAGAAATTTCTGTTGTTAAAAAACGGAACTCTTTTGTACATATATTCGTCATTTTATATTTATGTTTAGAACATTGAAACATGATATTTGCATACCGTATTTACTTTTTACAGTTCCCTGAGCCAGACCCAAGTACATACATACCGTGGAACATAGTACCTTGAAGGATCGTCGATTGCAGAGATATTAGAAGTTGCAGATAAGGGGTCTGAAATGAATAGAGGTGACGTGTTGCCACATCATCAATCAGAGAGAAGAGACGATCTATTGATATCAATAAAACAAAAAGAAAAGTTTTATATCAATTTTCAGTATTTTATTTCTTCAACAAATATGATTTTACCGAAACGTGGTTAGTAATGTTTTAAAATGTAATTATGAAACAAAAAAGGATGAGGAATTTCATGTTGCATACCTTAATAGAAAGAATAAATTTATATTTACAATAAAGTGACTCCATTTTGATTTCATTACATATTTTGTATGAATACATTCAATATTCATTATTTTATCCACAATTTTTGAGGACTGTTATATAAATTTATTTTATGAACAAGTTAAAGTGAACATTAAAGTGCATAACATGATGAATTTACATATTATTGTAGCATATTTTAATTTTTCAAATTAAAATGTACCAGTATGTCTTTTTTATAATTTGTTACAAAAATATGAGTATATTCTAATTCATTTTCTTGCCTTATTTAGGATTTCGAAATTTATTAATTGTAAAAGTACCTACATTTTTATAATAATACCTATTTTATGAAAATGTAACATAAAAATATAATTTTTAGCTCATTTTTTTAGTTCTTCTTTTTCACCATCAAATCCCTTTTCCTCTAAAATCTGAGTCTTTATCATCTTCCATTTTATTCATTTCAGAATGGTATTAACCTACCTATAGCCTACATTAGACATTCATAAGTAGGAGTTCTTGACTTTTTTTAGTTAATTGAACATTTCGGAATATGTATGATATGAACTTTCTTGTGTTAAATTTTAACGTACCTTGTTAACATGTTTCGACCTACTTTCGGTCATCTTCGGAACTGGTCGTTGTTGGTCTTGGCGCCTCTTGTTTCCTGTGTGGGTGCGTTCGTAGTGTAGAGTCAAAGAGTGTATGTGTTTTGAAATTGAGTTGTGTGTTGAGAATATCGTTGGGGTGTGTTTTCGTGTGTCTGTATATTTCAAGAGGCGCCAAGACCAACAACGACCAGTTCTGAACATGACCCAAAATAGGTCGAAACATGTTAACAAGGTACGTTAAAATTTAACACAAGAAAGTTCATATCATACATATTCCGAAGTGATACAGTGTTAAAAGTTGTGTAATCAAGATGTATAGGCTAATTGAACATTTTTACACTTTTTCGGTTATAGTTGTAATTTAAAATAACACTTTCAGCTAATTTATATTATCATTAAAAAATTCTGGTATTAATCTCGCCCTTTCATTATAAATTTTTTATTTTACTCTGTACAATTATTTTACAACTGTAAACTCATCTGATTGTAATCGTTTTGTATATTGTTATAGCATTTTATAATAATTAGGCCTACAGTTTTATTACCGGTAGTTATAATTGACTTATTTCTACCTTAGTACGGTATTTATTACTGATTGTGTAACTTTGCCATTTTTTTTTTGTCTAGCCCTGTTTTTGAGCGATCTCTGAGGGCTACACTAAAATTTTAGCATATATAACAGATTAAATGCAAATTACTCCGTAATAAAACTGTCAAAAGCCTTAACTATGCACAAGTAAAAATCATTATGAAGCTTTTTAGAAATGTTAATAATAATACATGCCTCTACAGATCCAATGGCGGCCAGTAGATAGTAGGCCCTAGTCCTAACATTATTTCGTAATTAGATACCTTACTCTTAAATCAGTAATTTTTTCGAAATATGAAGTACATATAGTGTTAAAAGTTGTGTAATCAAGATGTACGAGTATGTACAGTAATATTTCTTTGTAGTTTAATATACCGTCATAGAAAATGCTTTTTTTTATGTAAACACTATGATGCCGTTACATTTTCGCTTTAGAACAGGGCAGTCAGATTAAATATGATGGTTTTAATCAGGTGTATCTGCAGGCTTTAATTGAAAAAAAAAAGTTATTGAAATTGCTCTAAGTTATTTCAGAAGTTCCCAAATCACATCATAAGTAACATTCTGTATTCATTCGTAGTGTTCTGCCCAAGGACAGGTCTTTCATTACAAACCCAGCATTCTCCAGTCTTTCCTATTTTCTGCCTATTAAGGGGAGGTTCAAGACTGAACTGACGAAAACTAACAAGTTATAATTTTTTTATCTTGGAAACTACAAAAACCAATAATTACCTAAGTTTCCAAAAATTTGTATACATGTGTCTTGCATATTCCACATGAATTTCATTCTGACTGGATATATTGACGGGATCTTTGAGTTTTTTTTGGCAACTCAAAACACTGGTTTTAATGCATCTTTTCTCGAAAATTATCACAGGCAGAAGTCTGAATATTTTTTCACACTTATTAGGAGATACATGTTACAATCTGAGGAACAGAAAATTCTACATCTTCATTGTCATCATATAAAAAAAAGATATTTGTAATATTCAACATTTCCAATCAAAAAGCAAAATACGTTTTTAGAATATTTAACTTTCAACATGCAGTATGAATGAGTCTTAAGACATATCAAATTGATTGTTCGTTACTTGGTTTAAAGCAGTATGATAAGCATGTGTGTAAAATTTTAATCAAATTAGACTTGTATTTTTTGAGAGAAAAAAAAAGGACTTGTGAAAATTGCAAAACTTTTTGAGAAAAACGCCGATAAAGATCAATTTTATTATTGATACGGTACTGTGTAGTTTAACTTGCTTCAAAACATAACATTTAAAGGGCGTAAATAATAAATAACTGTATATCCGAAAGAAAATTAGTTAATAATGGAGTTCGACAAGGTTTTCCACTATCACCAACTTTATTTAATATTTATATAAGCTTAAATGAAAATTATTTTAAAATGGAACCAACCCTACACATCAGGAATCAAAATAACCAGTGTTCTAACATTAAATACCTTACTCTATGCCGATGATCAAGTCATAATTTCCAATTCAGAGGATAATTTACAAAGAGGATTATATACATTAAATAAAATATTAAAAGGTTTTGGGATGGAAATTTCAGCACAAAAATCAAAAGTAATGGCATTTTTAGGACAAGACCTAGTCAGAAGTAAGATAATACACAATAACCATGCCTCGAACAAGTACAAAATTTCAACTCTCTGGGTTGTGAAATATCTTATCAAAATGAAAAAGATGTGAACAAGAAAATTACGAAATTTACACAAATTCTAGGAATAATAAACAATACATTAAAAGCTAAATTAGTACAAAAATCTACAAGAATAAAAATATATAATACACTAGCATTACCCTCCCTTTTATACGGAAGCGAGATTTGGACATTAAAGAAAAAAAGACATGAACAGAATCAAAGCAACGGAAATGAAATTTTTGAGGAGGACAGCAGGATATACTCTTTTAGACCGAAAAAGGAATGAAGAAATTTTATAACAATTAGAAGTAGAGTCAGTAGAAAAAAAAATCAGCAGATACAAATTCAATTGGCTAGATCATGCAAGAAGAATGGCAAATTCAAGAATGAATCCCAAAAATTATGATGCAGTATAAACCTAGAGGACATCGTTGACCAGGAAGACCTTTAAGAAGACTGCTAGATGGGGCCGAAACAGCAGTGGCATAGCATGAAAGTTTGAGAAGGAGAAGCTAACTCAAGTTGTCTTTCATGTACGAGGAAACGTATTGCGTCTTAAAATAAATAGTAGTCGATGTCAAGTGAGCAGTCCGAAGATTGGTTGGAACCTCGTAAGTAACACCAATAAGGCATCACCTCAAATGGTAGTGAAATATGATTTGATGGTTTACACATATCTCTATAGACACATACAGTACATATAATTTAACACTAGCTCACTCCCTGTCATATTTAGAAAAAACACAATATTAACGGTCAATAGATACACTGTTAGTAAAATTACATCAATCAACGTTAAAAGCCACCGGCGTAGCTCTGTCGGCTAAGGCACTTGCCTGCCGATGCGGAGTTGCGTTCGGGCGCGGGTTCGATTCCCGCTTGGGCTGATTACCTGGTTGGGTTTCTTCCGAGGTTTTCCCCAAACGTAAGGCAAATGTCAGATAATCTATGGCGAATCCTCGGGCCTCATCTCGCCAAATACCATCTTGCTATCACCAATCCCATCGACGCTAAATAACCTCGTAGTTGATGCAGCATCGTTAAATAACCAAGTAAAAAATCGACGTTAAAATCTATCAGAAGATTATTTTTTACTACATAAATTAGTGTCAGGAACTGTGATTTCACTCATTATTTATTATATCAGCCACAGTGCACACTAACACTTCAACTGAACACAACTCGCGAAAGGGATAACTCGGAAGCTAATTCTTTCCAATGCTAAAGCTAGCTTCTTGCGAGCCTTGCGACCAGGGTAGTTTAGTTAGAAAGGGATGGAAAATCTGCGGGGTGCGTTACATAGAAGAATGTGTGAAAGAAACGAGTCTGTGGAGGGGATTGGAAGCTGGTGTGTGCAGGCTTCATGTTTACTGCTGCATCACAAATCATCCTGAACTGCCGCAACACAACATTTAAGGCGTACTTATAAATTGTATTAAAATTAATAAATATTTATGTTCATAAACTGCAGTTTATTATGGAGTTATTAACTAGGGAAGCTGAGCTTTTTAGCTTACATTCACGCTACGCCACTGCGAAACAGATCTACAGAGGCCTAATTCGTGAAGGATGATGTTGATGATGAAATAGTAACTTTAATAAACTATATATATATTCAGGAAGAAGTGTCAAATTTAACTGAATTAAAAGTGAAAAATGTCAGTTTTGGTCGTTCCAATCTTCAACATTCCCTTATTGTCGCAATTATGACATCACTAAAGTAAAGAGCCGCTACTGATTAATGATTCGCTAATTTTCTTTCGAACTCTTTACGCGACATTCCTTTCTCTTCGTGTTTCTCTATTCAGTTCTCCTTCGCTACTGCGTTGCGTCACTGTTCGCGAAACGGCCTTGGGTATTAAATCAAGATAGCAGCGCTCGGCAGTTCATTCAGTCGATCACTGCAACAGCTGTTGTGTAGCCGTCAACACCAATGGGCGGGACCGACAACACACTCGTGTTTTATGTCAACGGTAGAAAGGTAAGTAGTGCTATGTATTACATATTACTTGAGAATCTGTGTTATGTTGTAAGTTAACCCAATTTTAATATAAATTCATTACCTGAATGTCTTAAATTGTAAAACTGATGCTGCTAAATTTTATCACAGAAATGATGAGTGCATGTCGTGTTTTCACCAACGGAGGGCATTGCCCGAAAGTACTGCGTGTTGTCATACATACAGGGGTGTATTCATAGTAGATGTCTGACAAAAAAGTCAAAGTTTGTGAACTGAAGATGCCAATGGGTGTCAATTTCTTATAATGATAATAATAATAATAATGATAATAATAATAATAATAATAATAATAATAATAGTAGTAGTAACAATAATAATAATCTATACTAATAATAAATCTGTAGCCGAAATTTTTCTGGTAATTTTCGATTTTCCAAAAATAATTGTTGTTAACATGTATAATTAACCACCCTGAAACCGAAAATCGCTTTTTTGAAATTTTTATTTGTATATATCTGTCTGTATGTTTGTTACCTTTTCACGCGATAATGGCTGAACCGATTTATATGAAAATTGGAATATAAATTAAGTTCGTTGTAACTTAGATTTTAGGCTACATGGCATTCAAAATACTTTATTTAAAAGGGGGGTTATAAGGAGGCCTGAATTTAAAACATAGAAATATCTCGCTTATTATTGATTTTCATGAAAAATATTACATAACAAAAGTTTTTTTTTAAATAATTTCCCATAAGTTTTATTCTATACAAAATTTTGATAGGACTGATATTTAATGAGATAAATGAGTTTTAAAATTACAATAACAACGCCATCTAAGGCGCTGTACTGAAATAAAAACAAATGACTTCGTCTATAAGGGGCCTTGGACAACAACAATCGAAAGCTATTAAACATAGCCTAAGAGAATGTTTCTGTGTTTGTATGAAGTAATATCGGAAGCTAATTAATTGTTTAATTATTATTTCACCATTGGAAAGTGTAGTTTCTCTAGATGGACATAATTCTACAATGTTATTACAGTAACTTCTGAAACATATAGCAAGTAATATAAAGTATACACATTAAAACTAAATGATATGTCAATGTTCATTAAACTATGGTTGCATGTAATAACAATTAAGAAACATGTTAAAGGAAATGTCATTGCACCAAATGATTGCTCTCTGGACCAAAATGACCGCATTTTAATTATTTAAATACAATTTAAATTAAGTAACATATTAAACGATTTATCCTTCTATCAAACATGAATGTTCCCCGGATCAAACGTCCTATTTTAACTATGTAATTATTTTATATTTATTTCTAACAGGTGTAGCGGAGTGCACGGGTACGGCTAGTAGTAATAATAATAATAATAATAATAATAATAATAATAATAATAATAATAATAATAATAATAGTAATAGTGGTAATAATAATAGTAATAGTGGTAATAATAATAATAATAATAATAGTAATAATAATAATAGTAATAATAATAATAGTAATAATGGTAATAATAATAGTAATAGTGGTAATAATAATAATAATAGTAATAATAATAGTGGTAATAATAATAATAATAGTAATAGTGGTAATAATAATAGTAATAGTGGTAATAATAATAGTAATAGTGGTAATAATAATAGTAATAGTGGTAATAATAATAATAATAATAATAATAATAATAATAGTAATAGTGGTAATAATAATAATAATAATAATAATAATAATAATAATAATAATAGTAATAATAATAATAATAATAGTAATAATGGTAATAATAATAGTAATAGTGGTAATAATAATAATAATAGTAATAATAATAGTGGTAATAATAATAATAATAATAGTAATAGTGGTAATAATAATAGTAATAGTGGTAATAATAATAATAATAATAATAATAATAGTAATAGTGGTAATAATAATAATAATAATAATAATAGTAATAGTGGTAATAATAATACTAATAGTGGTAATAATAATAGCCTACTAATAGTGGTAATAATAATAATAATAATAATAATAATAATAATAATAATAATAGTAATAGTGGTAATAATAATAATAATAATAGTAATAATAATAGTGGTAATAATAATAATAATAATAGTAATAGTGGTAATAATAATAGTAATAGTGGTAATAATAATAATAATAATAATAATAGTAATAGTGGTAATAATAATAGTAATAGTGGTAATAATAATAATAATAATAGTAATAGTGGTAATAATAATAGTAATAGTGGTAATAATAATAATAGTAATAGTGGTAATAATAATAATAATAATAGTGGTAATAATAATAATAATAATAGTAATAGTGGTAATAATAATAGTAATAGTGGTAATAATAATAATAATAGTGGTAATAATAATAATAATAATAGTAATAGTGGTAATAATAATAGTAATAGTGGTAATAATAATAATAATAGTGGTAATAATAATACTAATAGTGGTAATGATAATAATAATAATAATAATAATAATAATAGTAATAGTGGTAATAATAATAATAATAATAATAATAATAGTAATAGTGGTAATAATAATAATAATAATAGTGGTAATAATAATACTAATAGTAATAGTGGTAATAATAATACTAATAGTGGTAATAATACTAATAATAGTAATAGTGGTAATAATAATAATAATAATAGTGGTAATAATAATACTAATAGTGGTAATAATAATAATAATAGTAATAGTGGTAATAATAATAGTAATAGTGGTAATAATAATAATAATAATAATAATAATAATAATAATAATAATATACAAAATTATTCACGAAGATTGTGCATTACTCTAGAATGTGATTTCTGGCATCATTTTGATGAAAAAAGTACATACAAACATATGTCATATTTTTCAAATTGACTGAGTTACGCCCTTCCTGAATGTTAAACATAAACGTAGATATTATGAAGGTTTAAACATTTAAATTACTTACAGCAATGGTACTGGGTGTATTATAAATTCATTAAAGAACATCCACGTTATTACGCATCTGAAAAATCTGTATTAAATCCTGTTTTCAAAGATCCCACCTTCTGCAGCAATACACGTAGCCGCCCTAGTGTGAACTGCGCGCGCCGCAACAACTTCTGTTGTTCGGATGCTAGGTATACGTTGTACCGGTGTTAAGGCTTATATTCACAATGAAAATTAAACATAACGTAAGCGTTAACTTAACGTTACAGTAAAATCAAAAAGTCATACCATCATTCACGATGGGAACATAAACATAACAGCATACATACTTGGTAACCATGGAAACATAACAACGACGCCATTTCCTCATATTCTGTCGTATACTTCAGCGCTCCACGATTATGTTCTGTTTGCAAATCACGTAAGCATAAGCATGAAAGTTTGGAGTTTTCAAACTTTCATGTTAACATCTTACGGTAATGTTTATGTCAATGCTTATGTGAACCATTGTGAATGATCCCATTTGGTAGCCTGGACGCAAACTTCTGTGTTTATGTTACGGTTATGTTTAATTTTCATTGTGAATGAGCCTTTACCCCTATCTCTAACCTTGACCCTGAAGTCACGAGATTTTGTGTCGATGCTATCAGGTGTACTGTAACACATAGCTCCAGACGTCCAGAGAGAGATAAGTTCAGAAGAATGCGTGTTACGGAAGAAAGAAACGTGATTTTATCCGAAACTATTCAAAATAGGACACATGTATATATGAACTTTTTTCGTCAGAATGTCAAAAATTACATCCTAGAGTATTGCACAATCTCCTTGAATCATTATATACACAATATAAGCCTACATTGGGGTGGCTGAACCGTAAGCAATGTCATACCTAATAACTTCATTTTCAATTTTTTCTCTTCTCGAGGTTCTGGCAGTTCGACACGGAACATCCATTTCTGTTGCCAGTAATTTAGCTTTATTTGTTTCCTTAAATGGCCAAATTTCTGCTCCATGAAGGGTGGTAATACCACAGTCTATTATATACAGTCACGAAGCTCAATACGTAGTAAATATGCATACATTAGATAGTTGCTCACCACTAGGATCGCTAATATCGCCTCATTACCAGAGTCTCATTACAGGCAATGCAAAATATTGTTTCTAGCACCCTCAAAACTCAAGCTTCGTGACGGTATACAGGGTGTATCTAAATTGGTGTCAAATATTTCGGGGAC
Organism: Periplaneta americana; assembly: GCF_040183065.1. Taxonomy (NCBI): domain Eukaryota; kingdom Metazoa; phylum Arthropoda; class Insecta; order Blattodea; family Blattidae; genus Periplaneta; species Periplaneta americana. The sequence goes on along the minus strand of NC_091121.1, from coordinate 185,009,709 downwards.
GTGTTCCTAACACCAAAACATTACAAAAAGTTCATATGAACATTGGTCTCAAAATAATTTATTTCAGAGTTACAAGACAAAATTTAATGTTACAAAAATTGCTCGAAGTGGCTTCCTCCTGATTCGATGTATCCCCTAAACCTGCATTACATGCTCTGGCGTACTCTGTTGAAAATTCCTGGAGTGTTTCGTATTTCGTGAAATCCATTTGGATACGCTCTCAGAATATCAACATTAAGTACAGGAGTCGCATAAATCAGGGACTTTAAATGTCCCCAGACGAAGAAATCCATTGGATTCAAATCAGGCGATCGAGCAGGCCATGCAATGAATCCCCTTCGACCAATACATCTTTGGGGAAATCGATCATTAAAAAATTACGAACTATCAGACTGAAATGAGCTGGAGCAGCATCGTGTTAAAACACATTCGTTGGATGACGTCCAGAATCACATCATGAATTAAATGATGCAAATCATTTCGCTCTGTTCACTCACAGAATACATTTTCTTCTGATTTCTTTGCTTTACAAAATACAAAGAAACAAAAAACCATCAATCAGCGGTCAATGAAGGGACAAATCCTTTAATAACTCCCTAACGAATGGTTTTCAGACCCATGTTCTTATTCACTTTTTTAATTGTTTTGATGTTAAGAACACATCCCCGAAATATGACACCAATTTACATACACCCTGTATAGTAGACTGTGGTAATACTTTTAACAATTGTGTTATAATAATAATAATAATAATAATAATAATAATAATAATAATAATAATAATAATAGGCCTAATGAATAGAATTCGCGAGGGAAACGAGATAATGGAATGAACATGTTATTGTATTTACAGCAGCTTTTTCTGTTTCGTATTTTGAAGCTATGGTTATGATCAGGGTGCGAATTAACGGGGGGGGGGATCGGGGGGGATTTCTCCCTCTGTTGGAAAGTTATCTCCCTCTCATAAATTCATATTTACAACCCTGCCAGGGATAACTTCTATCCTCCCTCACAAAATATAATTGTTTTAATTGAGTATACTTTATAAAGTATAGTATAAAGTAAACAAAGAAAATAATATTGATGTTTTATCATCACCGGCAAGCTGACAACAACCAATAACTAGTTGTGAGTTATGACTCTAGAGGACTCAATTATTTCCTTATAAGAATTTAAAAAAATCGTTTAATTAAAATATGGTGAAGGGATTTAGATAAGGTAATCCAAATAGGCCATGTAGTGTAGTGTACGATCCTCTAATGAAAAGCACGACCATTTGGAACCAATTATGCGATCCAGTCAAGCCGCAGAGCTGGCAACGCTGGCTAATATTATGAACTACTTCAATGACAATCATGTTTTCATAGCAGCTACTGCAGACATGTTTCATATGCTTCAGGTACATGTGTTTCATGCATTTATCACAGAATGTTTTTGTTTTTATGCCTTTCTTTCTGTCACACACGGTGCATTTTGACTTTTGGGCTGCATCATGATGTGTTCTTTGAATTTCCTCTATGTATATTTTGTACCTTTTAGCAGTTCGCAGGCGAATTGATTTGGGTAGTGTGCACATTCCCGTCCTTTTCTATGTATGCTCATGTACAAGAAGTAATCCAGTTTGAACTAAGTCCTCGTTTCTCTTCATTTTCGAAACAGAGTTATTTGCGGCATACATAATATAACTTCTATCCTCACTATCCAGAAGCTTGAAAAAAAAACTAGTATTATTCGCTATGTACTACACAAGAATTACAAGAGAATAATATTATATTGTATGTACAAACCTCTTATAAAACATTCAAAATTCAAATACCATACACCAGCACAATATAAACACAAATAGTAACTTGGGGTTTATTGACACCCCATACACTAAACAAACCGTTTCACTACTAAGAAGTGCAACGATTGAACTGTATAAATTATAATTTGGATAGCAGGAACAACAATGGAAAGCTACTGAAAAGATTTAAAGTGTAGCCAACATAACACAGGAAGTATTCCAGGAAATCAGTGTGTGGGGTCTGGTGGACTCCATGTTACTATTCCAGGGTTAAAACATCCGTCACAGAATTTTGTTTCGTCACGTCCGACTCATACACGGCTTAAAGAAGCTTGACTTCAATAGTTTCCTTAGGCCTAACACCAGAATAGGAAGAAAATTGAAAAAACCCACACTTGTTTTCTCCATGAAACAGCATTTCATGGTTAGTTGCACCAGCGAATAGGGATTATAAAGAATGGACACTTCGCGTTGGTACCTTTGATGTAGCCGGACTGATTTCAATGACCTTTAAGCCAGCTAGAGCGTGAGATTCTGCTTTCTCCCTAGAGTTGGCGCTGACATCACACCAGCTAGCAGTCGACATAGCGAAAATACAACACATATAATTAATACATCTAGGTACATTATGTACCCAAATAAAATAAATTGGATCCATAAAATAATAAATCCGTCATTAATTGTAATGTCTAGACTCTAGAGTTCCTTTATAATGAGAGTTGAGACGTTGACCCCAACAACAATTAAAATATGTAATAATTTGATAGCACTGAAAATGGAAAAACGAAACTCTTATGAGAAGTAAAACCATATCCCTATATTATATTATATATAAATATTAATCGAATTTGATACATAATTTTATAATGTATTATATTATTTTATACTATAATTTATTATATCTGAAATATAAAAAATTATTATTACAACTAGTTTGTCACTGAGAAATAAGGAAAAGCTGTTAACTTGAATTTATTTGAAGCAAAGCGTTACTGGATTATGCAATAAGGTAGGCGATGTTTGGATCCTGTGTCTCAACTTTATTCTCTATTATTATCTTTGCATATGCTCGATTACACTAACCTCTAGCACTTGAAAGTGGAACTAAACGCCGCCACACAAAGAAACAAAACACAGGAAAATTCGTTCAGTGTCCATTCTTTATAATCCCTATTCGCTGGTTGCACTGTACAACGTATTCCATAGAGTTGCGATTGAGAAGTATTTTACCGCCAATACTGCACGAGTTGAAAGAATAATAATGAAGTGAAGTAGTGAAAACCAGGTAACCTGAGAACATTTGTTGAAGCAATGTCTCTTGAATTACTCGTACAAATTCTACGTAGACTCACCGGGATTTGAACTCGAATCTCCAGAGTAATAAGTCGACACCATAGTCAACACGTGAACATCGAACACATGAATACATTTATCTGTTTCTAATGGAATAGCTATCTATGCTCAGCGCGTCTAGCCGCGAAACCAGGTGGCCCGGGTTCGAATCCCGGTCGGGACAAGTTACCTGGTTGAGGTTTTTTCTGGGGTTTTCCCTCAACCCAATTTGAGCAAATGCTGGGTAACTTTCGGTGCTGGACCCCGGAGTCATTTCACCGGCATTATCGCCTTCATTTCATTCAGACGCTAAATAACCTGAGATGTTGATACAGCGTCGTAAAATAACCTACTTAAATAAAATCTATCTATGCAGTCTTCCTGGGTGGCGCAATCGGTACAGTGCTGGCCTTCTGTGCCCGATGTTGCTGGTTCGATCCCGATCCAGGTCGATGGCATTTAAATGTGACAGACTCATGTCAGTAGATTTACTGGCATGTAAGAGAACTCCTGCGGGACAAAATTCCGGGACACCGGCGACACTGATATAACCTCGGCAGTTGCGAGCGTCGTTAAATAAAACAATTTTAATTTTAATTTCTGTCTATACATGTTTATATTATCTTCTAGTTAACATATCTAAAAACTAACTGGTTTTTAAATTTATCAATAATTGCTTTTTCTTCCTTGCTTTAGGCTACATGTAGTTATGGAGTGTCTCTGATATTGTATCGTGTGTGTTTTTTTTAGGATAGGTTCGTCATATGTTTACTTTCTTTTTTTTTTTTGTAGTTTGTTTACATAACGGAACACTTACGAGCAGTTGTACGTTATCTGGACGTGTTATCAATTATCATTCAATACAGACGTATTTTATTCTGATTTGATGGCCTTCTCGCTGTTGTGGTCCATCCGTAAGCGGCTACGTGTCTTTAAAACGTTGGCTGACAGCCTTCTCGTTTGTTGTTGTGGCCTGACTGTAAGAGGTTACGTGTCTTCAGTAAAATAATCTTCTGGCTTGTTGTCGTAATTCTGACCATTATTTGGTGATTGGAGAATTAAGAGAAAGATTATCAGTAGCCAAGCGAGTAGAGCAACAAGTTAATATTACTAAATTCAATATTTTGAAATTAAAGGACGAGGAAGCTAAGCAAAATTATCAGGTCGAAATTTCGAATAGGTTTGCCACTTTAGAAAGTTCCGACGAAGTTGAGAAAGAATTAGATGTTAATAGCGTGTGGGAAAATATCAGAGATAGTATCAAAATTGCAGCTGAGCAGAGCATAGGTTATTATGAAACTAAGAAAAAGAAACCGTGGTTTGATGAAGATTGTTGCATGGTAGTAGAAAGAAGGAAACAGGCAAAATTGAAATTCTTACAGGATCCAGTTGAGGAGAAGAGAGATAATTATTTCAATGAAAGATGGGAAGCAAGTCGTACACTTAGGAATAAAAAGAGAGGTTACTTGAAGGAAAAACTGAATGAGGTAGAAACAAATAGTAAGAATAAAAACATTCGAGATTTATATAAGGGTATAAAGGAATTTAAGAACGGATATCAGCCAAGGATAAACGTGATCAAGGATGAGAATGGTGACTTGCTTGCAGACTCTCCATCAATCCTAAACAGAGGGAAAAACTATTTTGCGCAACTACTAAATGTACATAGGCCAAATAGAAATGATCGGGACGATATTGAAATACAAACTGCTGAGCCATTTATACCCGAACCCACGCTTTCAGAAGTCGAAATTGCGATAGAAAATCTGAAAAAGTACAAGTCTCCAGGTATCGATCAAATTCCAGCAGAATTAATACAAGAGGGTGGAAGTGCATTATATAGCGAAATTTATAAACTTGTACTTGCTATTTGGGAAAAGGAAATTTTACCAGATCAATGGAAGGAGTCCATAATTGTACCTATTTTTAAAAAGGGGGACAAAACCAACTGTGGTAACTTTCGAGGAATATCACTTTTGTTGACGTCGTACAAAATTTTGTCCAATATTCTTTTGAGGAGATTAACTCCGTACGTAGATGAAATTATTGGGGATCATCAGTGTGGTTTTCGGCGTAATAGATCGACTATTGATCAGATTTTTTGTATTCGGCAGATAATGGAGAAAAAATGGGAGTATAAGGGTACAGTACATCAGTTATTCATAGATTTCAAAAAGGCATATGACTCGGTTAAGAGGGAAGTATTATATGATATTCTTATTGAATTTGGTATTCCTAAGAAACTAGTTCGATTAATTAAAATGTGTCTGAGTGAAACATACAGCAGAGTCCGTATAGGTCAGTTTCTATCTGATCCTTTTCCAATTCACTGCGGGCTAAAGCAGGGAGATGCACTATCACCTTTACTTTTTAACTTCGCTTTAGAATATGCCATTAGGAAAGTTCAGGATAACAGGCAGGGTTTGGAATTGAACGGGCTACATCAGCTTCTTGTCTATGCGGATGACGTGAATATGTTAGGAGAAAATACACAAACGGTTAGGGAAAACACGGAAATTTTACTTGAAGCAAGTAAAGCGATCGGTTTGGAAGTAAATCCCGAAAAGACAAAGTATATGATTATGTCTCGTGACGGGAATATTGTACGAAATGGAAATATAAATATTGGAGATTTATCCTTCGAAGAGGTGGAAAAATTCAAATATCTTGGAGCAACAGTAACAAATATAAATGACACTCGGGAGGAAATTAAACGCAGAATAAATATGGGAAATGCGTGTTATTATTCGGTTGAGAAGCTCTTATCATCCAGTCTGCTGTCCAAAAATCTGAAAGTTAGAATTTATAAAACAGTTATATTACCGGTTCTTCTATATGGCTGTGAAACTTGGACTCTCACTCTGAGAGAGGAACATAGGTTAAGGGTGTTTGAGAATAAGGTGCTTAGGAAAATATTTGGGGCTAAGCGGGATGAAGTTACAGGAGAATGGAGAAAGTTACACAACACAGAACTGCACGCATTGTATTCTTCACCTGACATAATTAGGAACTTGAAATCCAGACGTTTGAGATGGGCAGGGCATGTAGCACGTATGGGCGAATCCAGAAATGCATATAGAGTGTTAGTTGGGAGACCGGAGGGAAAAAGACCTTTAGGGAGGCCGAGACGTAGATGGGAGGATAATATTAAAATGGATTTGAGGGAGGTGGGGTATGATGATAGAGACTGGCTTAATCTTGCACAGGATAGGGACCGATGGCGGGCTTATGTGAGGGCGGCAATGAACCTTCGGGTTCCTTAAAAGCCATTTGTAAGTAAGTAAGTAATTTGTCATTTATTACTTTCTTTATTTAATATTGTATCATCTAATTTATGAGTTTAAACCTGTTGGCCTTTTCAAAACTTCAATAGAGCTCACAAATGGCAGACACAAATGTTCTCTGGGTTTGTAATTTGGTATTATTTTAAGGTGCCTATTTGAGCGTTCTTAAAATGTGTGCCTGTCAGTTTTCTCTATTCCCTTTATTCACTGCCTGCTGGATCAAATCTTATGGCTGCGTATCTGCCTGCTCATTCCTCCTTCTTAGCATTGAGTTTTACTTGGAGCATTGTTGTCCAGTTTCGACGCTAGAGCGCAGCAAGTAACTGCTGTTGGTTGGATGTGCTAAGTGTGCAGAGCGAATTATAATTTTTAATTTGAAATCTTAGAAGTACTGTAATTACAGTGCATGCAATTCTTTATTAATTATGTAATTGCCAAGGATATAATTTAAGCTTCGATATACCGAATATTACAGTTATAGAAATTCGACTTAAAGAGAAAAAAATATATGTATACAGGAAGTTTGTTCGAGAAATATAAATTACTACGAGTTATCGAAAATTGGAGTAATAGAGGTTCGAGATATCGAGGTTCGACTGTACTTTAAAAGAGTCGTGAAATAAAGAACTGCGTACAGCTTTTGACCTTGAATGGACGGTGTTTGATCTCACATAGAGACTCTCCCACAGAGTTCACAAAACGCTGGCTGATTGACTTGTGTAAGCGAGACTAACAAAACAAAGCCGTCGACCGCAGTGGCTGTGCGTCAGGCAATATCAGATGTCACCTAGGCCTATCTGACTATAATCTTGAATTGTAACCACAACGCAACACATAAAATAACTATTATGTATTAATATAATACTGATATTAATTAATTATTACCATGTTCAAATTTAACTAGCTTTCAGTAACCGATTCAGAAATCTAGTCAGGGGCGGCTTTCGAAGGGGGGCTGCGGAGCTGCAGCACCCCCAGACATTTGTGGCTCTTGTCTCGTTTTATGTTGTGAAATACATTTATTGTACAGTCTTTATTTAGCGGCTCGAATTTGTTTTAAATTTCGCTTTCATTGACATGCACGCAATCGTTTGTGAAGTCACTTCCTCCCCTGGTGCTGCCAGAGCGAAACGAAAGACAAGGACGGATTGGTGAAGCCACTTCTTCCCCTGGAGCTGCCAGTCTCGTCTCGGAAGGTTTGCGCGTTAGTTTTACCCCTCCCCCTGCTGCCCCTCGCCAAGAATACAGAGACTCCTCTTGATCCAGAGTTTCCAGGCGCTGCAGAATTTGCAGCAGTTTGTCAGTAGCGCGGGGTTTTAAATACATTTTCTTTAATGTTGTGAGTATAACAAGTGCGACAATGTTTAATTCTGTACAATATTTACAGTCTATTCAGTTCAGTGCCTTAACAATTCAGGAGAAATGTGAAATTAAGTGCCCATCAGTTGAATCTCATAATGGAAAGAGCCGCTAAACAAAATAGTCTACAAAGGCTCGCATATTTTTTACTAATTTATCCAGTATCCCTGCTTTCTTCTCTCGATCTCCACACAGTCTGTATTAGATTAATGTGTTTCAAAGACAATTCCATCAGCTGGGGCAACAAGATGGATTTAAAATAAGAACAGTAAATGTTGTTCATGAGAAGAAGGCGCCATTGCTAGAATGTTTTCAAACCATAATGGAATCTTAAACATAAATGAGGCAAGCGTCCTGGTGCATACTCTTGAAGTTCCTGAATTCAATTTCTGGCTCAGTTATTTTTTTTATTTATTGATGTATCATGTATATATATATATATATATATATATATATATATATATATATATATTATACAACCAACTACAACATCGCCAGTTAGATATTTCTAAGGTTCAAATCTGCATATAAAAATTAAATTATGGTTTATCTAACGACACTCGCAACTGCAGGGGTTATATCAGCATCGCCGGTGTGCCGGAATTTTATCCTGCAGGATTCATTTAATGCCAGTAAATCCACTGACACGAATCTGTCTCATTTAAACACACTTAAATGCCATCGACCTGGGCCGGGATCGAACCCGCATCCGACTATGCTACCGAGGCCGACTCTGTATATCAAGTTTTGTTAATGCCATACAGACAGTACGGAACAGTGCACAGTTGAGCAGCGAGATCTGTGAAAATGAAAACCCTAAAAAGCGTCGTAAGGTCGAAGGGATTCAGACAAGGGTTGCGGCAGCCAAGGAAGTGTGTGACCTCATTATCACATAAGCTAACACCCGATTCCAGTTCATAGATCATCTGATAATATCTTCTCTTCTGTGTCAAGAAAAATTTGAAAGCTACAAAAGCTCATTTCCTGAAAATGACCTAAATGTATGTGTGAAGCTTTTTCCAATGTTCGATAAAGACAAACTGAAGACGGAACTCACTGTGTTGTATCAGAGACAAGAATTCAGAAATATCAGTGACGCAGTCAAGCTCTTGCAGTTTCTTTTATCTGAGAACTTGCAGGCCTCATTTTCAGAAGTTGTGGAACTACTACGCATAGCTATTACCATACCAATGACAACTTCCGAATCAGAACTTTGCTTTTCGTGTTTGAAGAGAGTAAAATCCCATCTCAGAAATACGATGAGAGAAGAGAGACTGACCGCATTAGCTATGCTTTCCATTGTAAAGACTATGTTAAACGACATATCGGATTTTAATAAGAAGATGATTCAAAAGGTTGCAACCTACAAGACAAGGGGTATGGAACTAATCTTTAAATAAGATAAGTTGCATGGTTTATTTTTGTATGCAGCCCCCCTGAATTCAATACACACGAGCCGCCACTGAATCTAGTGCAATTTTAATTTCGTGGAACTTAAGTACCGACAACTTTTGTCTCAGCTGCCAACACAACAGTTACAAAATCACTACCATTTGTAGTATTTGTCAGTATCGAAATTCGAAACGAAGTTGGCAAAAGAAAATTCAACCTGCAGACTAGAAAATCACCACAACCAGCTCTCTATCACTTGAGCCACAGACGTGGTTAGTTAACACAGGACAAACACAAAACAAGAGATTGACACCCACTCACTATGAGAGAGATAAATCACCACTTCCCTCCCGGAAGCCGAACTTGGGTTCGCTGGAGAGTAACTAGAAATGCTATCGCTTGTGCCACTGCGGAAACAAGAAGATGATGCTGATGATTAGGCTTCGTAATTCAGCTACCTATAAGCTGGAATGAAGTTGCCTGATTCGAAGTATATGTGACGTCACAGCGCAGGTACAGGTACGTTCGTATACAAAATAGTTTTGCACGGTCTGGCTTCTCGCTATAATAAGCCAAAGCCGGGACGCAGTCATAGTGAGTAGTCTTATCGATCACTGTTCTTACTAGTCGTGTTATTTAAATAACTACATTTTTGTGGCTGATTGAAGGTTCGTTGTAGAGGTAAAATGCCTTGGGTAAGACACTCAAGCATGTAATATTGCAGGGCATAGTTGAAAAAAATTTGAACTATATTCGGGTCGCTGTTATTCCCGGCGTGACTCCTCCTCTTTGCTTACGTCTTAGGAAGTGAAGGCTCTATAAAGTCTAGGTAGGTAGTTGTTGTTCGCCTTTTTTGTTCTTTCGTTGCCGAGCTACCAGACGAGGGATCTATTTGCCGCACCGTTAAACATTATCATGTCGTAGCTCCTCTGATAATAAATCAAACGCAATGTAATTCAGCAAATAATTGAGCGGCAAATAACGTCCTCGTGTGCTTTCTGCGAACGCCAGTGAAAGAGCCAAAATGGCGGGCGATTATATTAAGTATTTATCGAGTCTTAAAAATGAATAACGTCTTCCTCAGCGAATCACAAGACGCACACGTTTAAATGTAGCCGACCTGCAACGCGATTGGCTGCCGGAAATTAGAGCGACGGGACTATAATATTTTCACTTCAAATATAGACAACATTACATATAGGCTACATTGTTTAAAATAAACTTAGAAGTGACAAAAACAGTGCACTGAAGGACATTGCAATACCAAAAGGCACAGAATGCGTGTTGAACTTAATCCAAAAGAACCAGAACCATACAAATCTGAAAATTATGAAGATATTAACTCCACGTTTAGCATGGATTTGTGTAGCCTACGATAATGTTCAGTGCCAACATCCCAATTAATAAATTACATAGTCTATATTTTAGGGAATTTTTAGAAAAGTACATAGAAAATTAGTAGGTTTTCAGTAAGGAGCGACATATGCAATATTCTAATGAAACACAAAAAAAAAAAAAAAAAAAAAAAAATCAGACAATAGGAATATCTTGTACTACATCATGCACCAATAACGTCATGTGCTATTGAAAGAATTTCTTGCAATATAAAATCATTTCAAGTGACATCCGCATATGTTCAAGTTCCGTAACTTACGAATGCACGTTATTATTCACTGCAAAGATCACGACGAAAATGAACATCACGGCTCAAGCATGTGTTTATTAGTATAGCTTCAGAATGTCGGGAGTTGACTGTACTCCACGAACACGCAGCGACGACCTGTTTGTTTATAGCCTTATCCCTTGCATCACCTGTGTTCGGCGTACTATATACCCAATGTGTCTTTAACTTCAGTCTTTCGGTAGCTGGGATACGAAGCCTACTGATGATAATGATGATGATGATGATGACAACAACAGTGTTTGGAAAGTTTTTCATAGGATAGGCTATTTCCATTTTTTCTGAATTATGTCATTTGAATATTAATGATACTCGTATAATGTTATAGCCTACGTCGAAAGGGCGAAGTGATGTACAGTTTCAAAAGATGACTAGCTGCCTGGCTAGATTTTTAATGACTTGACCCAGAATGGATCTAATTCACTTAGGCTCACACTGAATCACTGTACGATGATGATTCCTGACCAGCTGGTAGCTTGGATGGCATTCTTGAATCCGGTGCTGACAGGCGGGCCATCCTACCCGAGCCCTGAGAGAGCCAGGTGTCTACCTGATAAATCCCAGGACCCGAAGCTCCAAGCTCTTAAATCCTAATATTGAATTTATTTATTTAGCCAGTAGAAAAAGAATGCTATAGACAGTATATACGATGTTAATGATACACGAAAACAGAATAAATATAAAATAATGACGACAAATTTTAGATGGTATAAAAATATAGATAAAGTTAAAATTATAATTGTTGGAATTAAAGAATTCGCTTTTACAACAAAACGAATATAGGCCTATGTCAATTTTACTATAATAATATCCTTTTAAACTTGAGGTAAGTTGTAGTATGCGTTTCATGTGGAAGTTGATTAAACATGACAACAGCTATAACATTAAACCACCTTTTGGTTTCGGTTAATTTAAAACTGCTTGTAGCAAGAAAGTGAGTTGATTAAATATGGATTATTTAACGACGCTCGCAACTGCAGAGGTTATATCAGCGTCGCCGGTGTGCCAGAATTTTTTGTCCCGCAGGAGTTCTTTTACATGACAGTAAATCTACTGACAATGAGTCTGTCGCATTTAAGCACACTTAAATGCCATCGACCTCGGCCGGGATCGAACCCGCAACCTCGAGCATAGAAGGCCAGCGCTATACCAACTGCGCTACCAAAGGCGAGTTGATCTTTTTAGATAATGGATTTCAGAACGGGTCCTATATTCATTTAAATTAGACTTAACGCTAATATAAATAGACTGATAATAAATAAATAAATAAATAAATAAATAAATAAATAAATAAATAAATAAATAAATAAATAAATAAATTAATTAATTAATTAAAAAGCAAGCAAGCAAGCAAAGCAAAGAAAAGCAAGCAAAAGAAACAAGCAAAGCAAGCGAACAAGCAAAAGGAAGCTAACAAGCAAAGTAAGCAAAGCAAGCAAGCAAAACAAAGCGAAGCAAAGCAAAGTAGGCAAGCAAAGCTAGCCAAAGCAAACAAAGCGAGCGAATGGAGCAAGCCAAGCCAAGCCAAGCCAAGCCAAGCCAAGCCAAGCCAAGCCAAGCCAAAAGCCAAGCCAAGCCAAAAGCCAAGCCAAGCCAAGCCAAGCCAAGCCAAGCCAAGCCAAGCCAAGCCAAGCAAAACAAAACAAAGCAAGCAAGCAAAAAAAAGCACCATTCACAGTATTTTAATGTCATAATGCAGTACAATTCATATCCCTAAAGAGAAAATATCATGTACCTACTAAGGTAAATAATGAATTATATTTATTTGTTGAAAACAATCTCGCTAATGTAGACCTACACAAACTTTTTTCTTTTTCACGAAGACCTTACGTAACATCGAGGTCACGTGTTTGCCTTGCGGTTTCGAGTGTTACATGATCCAAATAAATGACAAGGAAAAACTCGATAGACCAGATCTTAAGTTGCATTATGTTCAACAGTGTAAATCTATACCTCTGATTAAGAAACTTACGACTATACCAGTTTCACTTCATTATGCACATTTGTTATGTCCTTGTAAGGTTTTACTTATCTCTTTCAGGACTTTGACCTCATTTTCCACCGCAACAATGACACAATTTTAACTTTAGTCAATCAGTTAGCGGACTCTTCTCAACAAAGAGCCTGAGATTCGTTCCTTGAAAGATTTTGTGAGACTCTGCATAGACTAACGGGATATTTGTTGTAATTAAAAGCAAATATATTAATAATTATATAGAGGAATGCTCATTGTAATTAAAAAGATGAGAAAATACGCGAGAACGAGAAAAAGAAGGTATTAACACGTAATTACTAAGATGTAAGGAATGGTATGGTCTAGAAATAATACGAGAGAAATGAAAAGAAGGGGATTACAGAAGTGGAAACAAGTAATAAAACATAATTCCTGAAACATTATAAACCTGCTACAATAGGCTATAATAACGGGTGTACGCCTGAAAACAGGTTTCGCTTATTACGGCGTCGTTTGAAAAGTGTCATGGGCGAGTAACAGCCCGATTAGCGTTGATTCGGAGCGTCAGCTTTCGACAATAAAAATTCGTGACTTATACTGTACATTATACACCGTGTCTCTGAAGTAAATCCCATTTTAAGTAATTTACAGCGCACAGCCTGGCGGACAATTTATGATGAATCAGATCACATGTGCAAGAATAGTCCATCCGATTTTGTCTTGTTTTAATTACAGTTTCCCTGGTTGACCACAAGCAGCGCTGTGAGCAGCAATCCAACAATAGCGTGTTTAGTGGTGCAGAAAAATCATATTGCGTCTTACAATTCGATATTGTGCTACGCAAATACAGCGCTCTTTTCGGTCAGGTGATGAAGAAGTGGCATCATCAATCTGTCACGACTGGTTGTTTGTGCCCACAGAAAAGACCGGGCGTCCAGGAGTTCCTAATGAATTGTTGAGCGTGTGCGGTAGTGTTTCAATGTAGCCCTCGGAAGTCTTTGCGGAAAGCCTCTCGTGAATATTTGGAAAGTGCTACGTAAACGCTTACAGATGAAGCCATATAAGTTGTAAAGCTGTTGTAATCCCTGGTAGAGGGGAAGAGAAGGCCTGATGACCTTATTTCTACCAGATTAAATAATAAATAAGTAGAGAAAGAAAGGAAGAAATAAGTAAATAAATGAGTAAAGAAGAAAATAAATAAATAAATAAATAAATAAATAAATAAATAAATAAATAAATAAATAAAGTAAGAAAGAAACAAATACCGGTAAATAAATAAATAAATAATTAAATAAATAAATAAAAAAAGAAAGAAAGGAACAAATACCGGTAAATAAAAAGTAAATAAATAAATAAAAAAGAAAGAGAGAGAAAGAAAAGGAAGAAGAAAGAAAGAAACAAATACCGGTAAATAAATAAATAAATAAGAAAGAAAGAAAGGAACAAATACCGGTAAATAAAAAGTAAATAAATAAATAAATAAATAAAAAAGAAAGAGATAGAAAAGGAAGAAGAAAGAAAGAAACAAATACCGGTAAATAAATAAATAAATAAGAAAGAAAGGAACAAATACCGGTAAATAAAAAGTAAATAAATAAATAAAAAAGAAAGAAAGGAACAAATACCGGTAAATAAAAAGTAAATAAATAAATAAAAAAGAAAGAGAAAGAAAAGGAAGAAGAAAGAAAGAAACAAATACCGGTAAATAAATAAATAAAAAAGAAAGAAAGGAACAAATACCGGTAAATAAAAAATAAATAAATAAATAAAAAAGAAAGAAAGGAACAAATACCGGTAAATAAAAGTAAATAAATAAATAAAAAAGAAAGAGATAGAAAGAAAAGGAAGAAGAAAGAAAGAAACAAGTACCGGTAAATAAAAAGTAAATAAATAAATAAAAAAGAAAGAAAGGAACAAATACCGGTAAATAAATAAATAAAAAAGAAAGAGATAGAAAGAAAAGGAAGAAGAAAGAAAGAAACAAGTACCGGTAAATAAATAAATAAATAAAAAAGAAAGAAAGGAAGGAACAAATACCGGCAAATAAAAAGTAAATTAATAAATAAAAAAGAAAGAAATAGAAGGAAAAGGAAGAAGAAAGAAAGAAACAAGTACCGGTAAATAAATAAATAAATAAAAAAGAAAGAAAGGAGCAAATACCGGTAAATAAAAAGTAAATAAATAAATAAAAAAGAAAGAAAGGAACAAATACCGGTAAATAAAAAGTAAATAAATAAATAAAAAAGAAAGAGATAGAAAGGAAAGGAAGAAGGAAGAAAGAAAGAAACAAATACGGGTAAATAAATAAATAAATAAATAAATAAATAAATAAATAAAAAAGAAAGAGAGAAAGAAAGAAATACGTCCGATAACGAAATAAGTATCTGAGTAATGAATGAATGAATACCGGTACCGTATCAGTAGACCTATCCATTTTACAAACTGTTTTGTTACGCTAGGTTTGAGCGCGCGACACTGTCTGTCTGCATGTGCAACAGATTTCCATCGCCCGCACGCCTAGTGCACCGGGCACCCAAAGTGCAAAATGCCCGTCGTGAGCACGTCTGTCCTTGACCATGCTACGGTCGGCAATAATTTTCGAAACAAAAATATATCGCGAAAATTTACATCCATATGCATGTCATTCTGATATTAATTACAAACATTCGTTGCATTAACATTCTGATGCTGTTCAAATTGTAAAAATTTGGTATTTTGAAGTTAGTTGATGTACAGATTAAAAAAAGTTGTAGAATTGTACGTAATTAAAATAAATATTTAATTTCCAAGGTGAATTGTGTGTATATGTTAATGGGAATATACAGGGTGTAACAGGACCTAACCGATAAATTTTGAGGAATGCTAGGACATATAGAGAGGATTATTTTTGTTAAGGAACATATACTCGATGGCACAAGCTATTCATTCAAAAAGTCAGATCTTCTGTATTATTTTTTTTACAGAAATTCAATTTTATTTTTAATGTATGTTCTGACAATTTACAACAGCTGTTAAAATTACACGCCCTGTACAGCACCTCATTACATTGTTGACACTTTATCAGCATTCATCACCAAACTCTGTCAAGTATGGCAGAGCTGTGTTGGATTTCTTTGATCATAAGAGGGACTGAAGACGCACCACATAGGTCAGTAACAAACTAAAGAAGTGTAACAGTTGATATGCAACATACTGGATGTGAAATGTGCTTCTAAAAAAGACGCGTATCTCATGAAGGACGTGACATCGAGCATATGTTCCTTAACAAAATATGATTCTGTCTGTGTGATCTATTATTCCTCAAAGTCTGTCCGTGAGGTTCTGTTACACTCTATATTTGTACTTGGATATTTGTCTGTGTGTACGAGCATAAAGTATGAAAGCCGAAAACTTTATTAGGTGGGGGCTCCGAGAGAAGTTCAACCTATGTTGATTTGAACATTTCCTTCTTTCTCTCACAGGTTGAAGATTCCTGTATTGATCCAGAATGGACCTTGCTGCATTATCTGAGGGACAAGTGTATCCTTTGCCTTTCAATCCATAAACATTGAATAATTCTGTATATGTTGCTGTTTAGCCATTTATCCGAAGACAGGTTTCAACCTCATAAGTGACACCAATAAAGGGACCACTCATGAGGCAACTAAGCCAGGAGATAATGGGGTATGGTGGCTAATTCAGTATATATAATAATTATTATTAATTATTTTTAAATATTAGTCTTATTATTATTTAATTTTTATTTTGTTTTGTTTTTATGCTCCTCCGTTCTTAATTAGTTCGTTCTGTATATTCTATCTTGATTTTCCTTTTTTTGTGATTATTATTATGTTACGTCCATTTTCAGCTTTTCCCTTTCAAAATTCTCTTAAATTCCTTCAAACGTAACGTTGAAAATTGGAGTGAGTCAAGTATCCAACTGGCTTGTAGCTCACATAGATATACTTTCTCACAGCTCCAAATTCCCTTACAAGGACAAGCGATCGCATATTTTTTTTATCGTTTTTCACTCCATTTCCCTTTCTTTCATTGTTATTCATAGTTCTTTTCTTTCCTTTACTTTCATTTACTCGTTCATTTTGTAGTATGCGTTTCTCTTTATCTATTTTTCTTTTTTGTTGTCTGTCTTTCCACCTTTATTAATTCCCTTTTTCTTTCTCCATTTAAAAGCTTTCTTCCTTTACTTTCTTTCTTTAATCTGTAATCATTCTTTCCTTATCTTCCCTCCTTATTTCTTCCTTTGTTTTCTCTTTCATGTCGTTATTTTATCTGTATCTTTTTTTCTTATTTTACTTATGTATCTCCCATTCTCTTGATTTCCCTCATTCATTCGTTTTATTTACTCATTTTTGTAATCAATCACTAATTTCAGTCATCTAACCTTCCTTTCCTCTTTCAATTTCACGTTTAATATTTATTTTCGTGTCCTTTTCTTTCCCTTTTCCTTCTTCGCCCATTTATTTCTCTTCTTTCGTTTTCCACATTATTTTATCTTTCTTGTTTAATCACTTTTTTAGTTGACACAATCTCTGTCACATTTCAAGTGGTGTATTCTCCACGTAGTTCTTGATCATTACGAAATATTCGCTATCAGTTGTAATTCAAATCCTGGTGCTAATATGTACCGATAACTTATCACACTTGTATTACACTCATGTAACTTTATCACCGTTTAGAGTGTTTTTCAATACTGTATCTCCAATGACAACTCTACTTAATCCTTCCGTTGATGCCAGTATTTTCGAGTTGGGTTTCATTATGTGCTTACTAAAAATTATGCGCAGTTTATTACTTACTGAAATTACCATTTTTTTTAGTTAATGTTTTTTCTGAATTACAGGTATAGACTAATTCAGCAGCAATGGTGAAATGGAATGACAGAATAAGCCCGAAGTTCTCGGGGAAAATTTACATCCCTGCTATCAGTGGCGGCTCGTGATAAAATATATGTGTCTTTACAATTTTGTGTTCCAAAATCGAAGAGAATTTGAAATCGTACGTTTTTAGCCTAATATGAAATGTCATGATTCCAATGTTTCACTGTCGAAAAACCCGTATATAAATTCAAAACAACATATAATAATAATAATAATAATAATAATAATAATAATAATAATAATAATAATAATAATAATAATAATGATAATAATAATGATAATAATAATAATAATAATAATGATGATGAAACCTAGTCTTTTTATTTCAAAATTTTCCTGGAAAGCCATTTTACCCAGTTCTTTACTCTTCAAAATTACTTGAACAGGGTTCATTGTTTACGTTTGTTAAAAATTAATGCATAAAACAATTTACAAAAGCGTGTGTTCAGTAATATACTGTATTTTTATTCACAACACACTGATACACTATAGCCTATACCAGTACTGTAATCTCATTCGCATAGATTGATTGCTATAAATACATGCCAGTAAATATTATTCTTAAATAGTATACACCACCATACAGATATTTAAATTCATACCACCATCACATTCAGCCAGCACGTCTTTGAAAGCCAAACTATGCTATATGCCGACACTGAAGTATAGTAATTCACAAACTACACTCTCGTAGCAGCACTGTACACGCATCCACATAAAGTAAACGTTCCGACAGTGAGATGCTGACACCTGCAGGCTAAAATACAGACTTATTAAATTTTCTCGAGATATAGCACGTAAACGATAGGCATCGATGCACCTGACATCTGTAGGATATATTCACTGTTCACTTAATGCTTTGTGCTCGTGACGAGTCATAAGCGGCCAGCGAAAGACAATTTTCTCCCGCGCATGCGTGAAATTCCTGTAACCTTCTCGAAAAAAGCACGGCTTGTACGTGAACGCATGTTGCCAAGTTTACATAAGAAGTTTATGCAAGATGCGGGAAGTTTAAAATACTCGATTCTGATATTATACATCCCCACTACGTCAATACGGTATTAAATAATAAAACTAGTCGTGCATTAATGGAAACAAGGTGTTCACGTGCTCTTGTGCTCTTATTGACGCACCGCCACTGCCTGCTATCTATTTTCCCACCACAGAGCTTACAGAATGTGCTCAGGAGGGATTCTCTTCCCTCTTATTGACAAGCCATCAGCTCACTTACTGGGTCGACTTTTCCTAGAATCACGGTCTTACGTCACAGATCTGTATAGTCTGTTCCCTCTTAGTTTGGGTCCTAATGTGCATACATATTAACCACGTGACCCTGAACGCAAAACAGTGTACTCACAGAGTCTAAATTCACTTAGTTACTGTTACTTATTTTTGGTCTGGTGTGTTCAGGTCCGGTTTCTGGCGGAGGGATACAATTTGTTTTGTTTACATTGCGATCCATTTTAAGAGTAAATGGTGCAGGGGAAAAGGGGGCTCATTTTAACAGTTTTTCTATTTACAATTTTTACTCACATCCATCATCAATTTTTTTTTTATTTTAAAGGGTTCAGAATTATAAGACATTGCTTAATAAACACCTCGGAACTTTATACTTGCTGATATTACATATTGGATATTACATACCAGGTGGCCCGGGTTCGAATCCCGGTCGGGGCAAGTTATCTGGTTGAGGTTTTTTCCGGGGTTTTCCCTCAACCCAATACGAGCAAATGCTGGGTAACTTTCGGTGTTGGACCCCGGATTCATTTCACCGGCATTATCACCTTCATATCATTCAGACGCTAAATAACCTAGATGTTGATACAGCGTCGTAAAATAACCCAATAAGAATAAGATATTACATAATTATATTACTAATTGGAATACGTGTTCTGTAGTAGTAAATTTCTTAAATAAATAAATTAAGCCTATTAGGCCTACTATATATTACTGTATATTGAATTTATTAACATAGTGTTATATTTACTCTGTAATTTGTCAATTATAGCTACATTTTACATTTTTGGCTATGATATCTATAGGCCTACTTAACTCTTTTTTAATTTATTTTTATTTGGTATTTTTCATTTATATCTATATCTGTGTCTTTTATTTAGGTGGTATCTATTTGTTTGTTTTTTTTTTTCATTTTTAATTTTTAATTTGTAATTACACTTGTATCTTGCATTTGTTTCTGTTTTATCTCTTTCTTCATGTTATATGCAATTCTATGTTTTTTAACAAATATCTGTACTGTCTATTGTAATTGGGGCTTTGCTCTGTTATAGAAATAAATAAATAAATAAATAAATAAATAAATAGAGTGAGTATGTAAATAAATAAGTAAATAAATAAATAAATAAATAAATAAATAAATAAATAAATAAATAAATAAATAAATAAGTGAGTGAGTAAATAAATAAATAAACAAGTAAATAAATAAATATATATATATATAAACGTGAGTGAGTGAGTAAGTAAATAAATAAATAAAAAAGTGAGTGAGTGAGTAAATAAATAAATAAATAAGTGAATAAATAAATAAATAAGTGAGTGAGTATGTAAATAAGTAAATAAGTAAATAAATAAATAAATACATAAATAAATAAGTGAGTGAGTAAATAAATAAATAAACAAGTAAATAAATAAATATATATATATAAACGTGAGTAAGTAAATAAATAAATAAAAAAGTGAGTGAGTAAATAAATAAATAAATAAATAAATAAATAAATAAATAAATGAGTGAGTGAGTAAATAAATAAATAAGTAAATAAATAAATAAATAAGTGAGTATGTAAATAAGTAAATAAGTAAATAAATAAATAAATACATAAATAAATAAGTGAGTGAGTAAATAAATAAATAAACAAGTAAATAAATATATATATATAAACGTGAGTGAGTAAGTAAATAAATAAATAAAAAAGTGAGTGAATGAGTAAATAAATAAATAAATAAATAAATAAATAAATAAATAAATGAGTGAGTATGTAAATAAGTAAATAAATAAATACATAAATAAATAAGTGAGTGAGTAAATAAATAAATAAACAAGTAAATAAATAAATATATATATATATATAAACGTGAGTGAGTGAGTGAGTAAGTAAATAAATAAATAAAAAAGTGAGTGAGTAAATAAATAAATAAATAAATAAATGAGTGAGTAAATAAATAAATAAATAAGTAAATAAATAAATAAATAAATGAGTGAGTAAATAAATAAGTAAATAAATAAATAAATAAGTGAGTGAGTATGTAAATAAGTAAATAAGTAAATAAATAAATAAATAAATATCTGAAGTGTAAATTAAGTCAGGACAAACTCTTTGCATTCAATGTGTTCATATCAAAAGAAGCTTAAGATTTAGCGATACTAAGCCAATGCTGAATGGACAGATATATCTGGTATTACTCGACCAAGGCGAGTGGTGCCGCGGGCGTAATGTGAACTATCGCGATGCGGTATTACGAACGCAGGAGCAGTAGCGCGATGGCTCCGGGCTGCAGGACTCCACTGGCCTTGGTCGAGTAATACTTTTGTTTGCAGTGTTTTCTTACATTACTACCCTTAACAGAATTCACAGTGCGATTATGTGGAACAAAACTTGGCTGTGGAGTTGGAGGATGTGGAGCCTGCACTGTCATGATATCCAGTTTTGACAGATTTGAAAAGAAACCGGTGTATCCTTTACAAACGATTAATGAAGTCAACAACTTCAACACATGATGGAAAAGAATGAAATAAGTTATATCTATAAAAGAGACCTACAGATAATATCAAATGATAAATACAACTTTTTCTGTCTTATTATATTGTATTACATCATGTATGAAGATAATTAAATGTATTCAATTTAAGTAATAAAATACAGGGTTACTAAAACAAATGGTTAGGGCTAAACCATGTAAGATCTGAAACTAGAGTGAATGAAGGGTAACTTCATGTAGGTTATGACGCCATCTAATATTTTATAATTAGTTACGTGAAAATCTGTGTTGGCAGCCCTAGTCAGAGAAATGTGGAGTTTAGAGCAGTGATGTCAAAACAAGCGCATTTTCTGACCTTTACGTCGTGCGCGGGCATCAAGCGCTAAGTATGGAAAGAGAAATGAGCAGCCTGTTGGATTAAGAAAACAGTGGTGCACAATCTTCAAACGGAACGTGAAATTTTATGTCATTATTTTCATATGGCTTCTTTCTGTTTCATATTATCTGTATTGTCTGTAAAATAAAAGTACTAACACTGATTTCTTAATATTGCACTTGTGTTTTAAATCTTAATAACATAACAGAGAGTTAAGAAGGAATATTCACTTAAATTCAACAGTAGTATAATATTATACTGTATTAAGTGGATGAAACACATCATTCATAAAGAAAGTGATATTCCAAAGAAAGAGATTGAGTATGATATAAGTTGGAATTTATATTGATGGTATCTTTAGCCTTACGAAAGTAATCAATGAACTAATCAAAACAATTTTACAGTACAAAGCAAAGTTACCCAGGTACTGTGTATGTTTTAAGTGTAACTAATATTGCATAACAAAACTCTTATCGCATTATGCTTTTAAGGTGATATTTGTGAGCAACTTCCTATCATCAGAATATTAAATTATTTTCTCGAAATCTACTGAAGCTATAGAGCTGACATTTTTACAACAGATGGGCACGTATCTTTTGTTTATGATGTAACAATAGTTGGTTTGTTATTTCAATTTTTTATAAACATTTTCCATTCGAATATTTTCAAAATTTGTAATACATTATCTTCAGTAATACGTATTTACGGTATAGGCCTATTAGATTTACGAAACCATTGTTTCAGTACCTGTAAGGCTACTAAATAAATAGGTTTATATCTATAAAATAAGTTGAGAAAATATTCCCTTTGAATAATAAAAAAAAAAGAAACTTGTGAAAAATAAGCATTAAAATGAAAACTTACATTCTTATAATGCACTTATACTTCTCAGGCAAATCTAAAAATTACCATGGATATAGTTTTAATAAGTTCTCTTCCCTTTATCTATTGAATCAGTGCTGGCCATCCCTGAATATAGCTCGACCAAGCGGCATATACCACCTCTTTCGTCTGTCTCTTTCCTTTCCGCTGTAAAGCGCTCAGGCTCTCCTGAGCTCTAAAGCGCTCGCTTGCGCCTATGGGCATCAATTGACATGACTAGTTTAGAGGAACCTTTCTTAAACATCTGGAACCAACAGTGAAACGGATTTCTGTATTTAGTCGAGTTTAACAATCTTTAAGTGAAAAAGTTCGCGCTTGAGCTGATTGTCCAGTGACGTGAATAAGTTATAGTATTCTGCATAAAGTGACCTCAAAAAATTTGTAGCCTTCCAGATCACCTCACTTAACCTCTCTAGATTTCTTCTTATGGGGTTAAGTTAAGGACAGATTATGCAAGAAGAGACCGTTGTCAATTACTGAACTCCGTAAGGCAATTAGTAGCCTAATGAAATCAGCAACACTGACGATGATACAATTCTGAGAACGTCACGGAATTTGGTACGACGGGTAAATACAGTTGTGTATGGGTGCAGTGGAAGACATTTTCAACATTTACTCTGAGGAATCTCCACAGTTAGGCCTACTGTTTAATTCAGAATAGATTGCACACGTTTACTATTATTGGTTTAGAAATTATAACTCATTAAAATTGTAAAGGTTTATATGAATCACCCTGTATTTGTCTTATTGATGTGGCTTTTCTCTTACATTTTGAAAAATAACGCAGTTTTAAATGTACAGTAGTGGCAAAAAACCCGGACCGACTCTTGTAGCTGATACAAAAGAATCCTGTGCTCTGTATTGTGTCAAACTGCGGTAATTTCAATATGGATAGTGAAGCCAGAGGTGTGTACTGCTATTTAATGTAAAAATACGCAGTTATCTTTGCGGAATAGAGGTAGAAATGTAATATTGATGCCAGATGAAAATAAAACTCTCAAAGTTTTTTCGTCTGTAAGTTTGAGACACTGAAGGAAACAAAAGACGGTAAGAATCGAACAAATGCAATAAATTTCATTGTTACAATTAATTATACAAGATGGATGTGTTTTGTGCCTAGCAAAATTTGAATCTGTGACTCTGAAATCAGCTACAAGGTTCGGTCCGGTTTTTTTGCTACTACTATATCTGTAGTGCTCGGGAAAAGTGACACAAGTCAATTTCCACAAACCTTTTTTTGATAATTTATTGACAACTTACGGAACATCTGTTCGCTTGGAAAAAAATACATAAGTATTCCTCCCATTACAATAATTCATACAGAAAAAAATCAAATCGACATAAACCAGTGTAAGTTGTCAATAAATTATCAGAAAAGGTTTGTGAAAACTGACATATCACTTTTCCCAAGCATTGCAGATATAATATTATAGATTTATTAATTTGTCCTACAGAATAAAATCTGTGATATTGACAATTAATATTTGAGGAGAAAAATTCTCATAGCTGCAGTGCATATGTCTGTGCAGATTACTGTGCACGTAACTGCGGAATCCCGGCCAAACAGTCACTCAGCTGAGTGCGCTCCTAGTATAATGGCAGTTGACATTGGACATATACGTCAACATATATGCCTAACTTGGAGTCAGGCCACAAAGGGGAACATTGAAGGAGGAAGCAAATCAAGATTTCAGGTATAACTCCCTGTAAAGTTGATTTGAATAATTTCGAGGGAAAAATTGTTCCGGAGCGGGTATCGAACCCGGGACCTTTGGTTTAACGTACCAACGCTCTACCAACTGAGCTACCCGGGAACTCTAACCGACACCGATCCAATTTTTCCCTCTATATCCGCAGACCTCAAAGTGGGCTGACAACCGTCAAGCAACCAACTTCGAGTGCACACTAACTCCATGTGACTTAAATTGTGGTTTTCTGTTAACGGACAATGACGTGTATTATGCAAATAAAGATTTCAGGTATAACTCCCTGTAAAGTTGATTTGAATAATTTCGAGGGAAAAATTGTTCCGGAGCCGGGTATCGAACCCGGGACCTTTGGTTTAACGTACCAACGCTCTACCACTGAGCTACCCGGGAACTCTAACAGACACCGATCCAATTTTTCCCTCGAAATTATTCATTGAAGGAGGAAGGTTCGGTCCGGTGCTGTGGATTGAATTCGGCGTAGCTCAGTGGTCAGTACGTAGAACAAGGACCAGGGTTCGATCCCCGGCGCCGGAGCGAATTTTTCTCCTCAAATATTGACTACTATATAAGTTAAGGCACTCATTTACAAAGACAATAGATTTTTGGAGGAATCCTTGACAGTCAGAGTCACTGGGCAGCTAGAGCATGCTTGATTCGTGTGGCGTCCCTGCACGGTCTGGCCGTGACGACAGTGGAAGGGATTGGGAGCACCAGAACAAAGCTGCACCCCGTACAGAAGAGGATAGCGGAGGCTCATGGCTCACAATGTGGTTTCTGCACGCCTGGCATGGTCATGGCTATGTACGCACTGCTCCGCAACTCTCCGACACCTACCATGTATCAGATCGAGAACGCTCTCAGAGGTAAAGTATAACATAAAAATTATATGTGAGCCGTTATACAGGGACATCATTTTATTTTTACTAACATTTAACCTGGCTATACCTTTGAATCAAGATTGAGAACCGCAAATACCGTTTGCTACACCCTTCCACTACTGGAGTTCGATGATACTGGCGTAAAATACAAACAAATCACTTTACTAGGTACAGGAGGAAAGAAAAGTAGTTCATCCATTTACGTAAACTAGAAAATATCACGCTTTTTTCTTTGATAATTTTCATTAGGTTTTTGTTTAATCAAAATACAGTACAGTATTAACAAAAAGTGTTTTTACTCACAAACTGAGTTGTCCATGCGAACGTATTCATTATGCAGTGTATATTATACTGTCTACAGCACATTAGCGTACACTGTAGAGAATGACGTTAAATTGAAAAATAATCATAATATGGATATTTAAACACATTTTTGAAAAGGGTGGCCGTTCATTTCGATGCAGGCTTCAGTTCTAATGTGCATATTATCACACAATAGACTATTGTACTTAATTCCAATTACCAGTTTCGTACTCCGTATCAGTAACTCATGTTGAAATAATTCTGTACCTACTCTATAAAAGAGTACCTTACGTACTGTAAATTCAATCTTCATTTCTGGCCGATCCGAAAAGATAAATTTACTCAGACATGCTATCTACTGTCCGTCCAAGTGGTTATAT
Organism: Periplaneta americana; assembly: GCF_040183065.1. Classification (NCBI taxonomy): domain Eukaryota; kingdom Metazoa; phylum Arthropoda; class Insecta; order Blattodea; family Blattidae; genus Periplaneta; species Periplaneta americana. The sequence continues at coordinate 184,983,802 of NC_091121.1, read as the reverse complement.
CGCAGGGACGTAGAAAGGGAGGAAATCACGTGACAATTAATTACTTAACGAGGCCCTTTTATTTAGGTTATTTTAAACAATTGTATGGGTATAATATTACGTAGACGTCCAATTCCTAACAGAAATTAATGTTCTCAGAAAAGAGCTAAGACAGCCCAGCCACTAGCCTTTACACAGGGGCGAATAGAAGCAGATGGGGGAAACCGGGATGCGACAGAAGCAAATGGACGACAGTACCTGTGCGAAAATGATTCAATATTGAAAGCTCTTTCGTCACTGGAAAACGCGAACATATTTTTGGAACGTACTGTTTACTCTGAACGTAAAGCTACTATGACTGTCTATGCGGTCTTGGATCTGTGTGGAGGACGGTTGAACTTCATTAGTAGAAGGGGTGGGAGTGAAGTACATTCAAAAACTCAGGTACAATAAAAATTGAAGTAAAAATAAAATGATGTCTCTGTATCTCAAGTGTATGAACACGATTTCTTTCACTGAATCATAATGTGATCAATTATTTTATATTGTTGTGAGGAATAAAGTGTTTTTATTTTTCATGTAAATGAGAAAGAAAGCAATAGTGAATCGTTTAGACGAGGTCTAGATTGAAATGCTTGCTGGTAATGAAAAAGGAAATTATTACGTTTCGAAGAATGCCGCTGTCTTCGTCTTCGGGTGCTCAAACCAAAGGCCTTACTATAATAATACCGGACAGCTAGCAGTTTTGCGTGCGACCGACGCTGGTGCTGCTACCTACCTGCCGGTGTGGAGATACTCGCGAAACAAGCTGTAATCAACTGCAATGTATATTGTTGCCGGGCTAGTTAATAGTTTTATTAATTAGTGCTGTGTTAAAATGTCAGGGTGTATATGTGCTGTTTATAATTGCTACAAAATTACAGCATTACAAATTGCTCCAAATCGTACTTTGGATTTCCGACAGTTCATAAAATGTGAGTCAACAACATTCTTTAGTAGGCCTAATTCCTTCGTCTTTGTGTTGATAGAAAAATACAGATTAGCTTTTTTATTTAGACCTAATAAATGAATAGAAGTTAAAATGTATTGGAAATTTTAAGGTTTTATCAAATTAAGTTTTATTGTTGTCCACATGCCTTTACTAATTATTACAAGCATCAGATTACTATCAATTTCATCTTTGCAGTTGCCAGCAATGCGTATATAAAGCATTATTGTAAATTCATTCCTAATATCAGATTGATTTTGTCTCGGTAAACCAAACAAAAAATATGTAAGAATTAATTATGGAAAGTAATATGGAGTAAACAATATTTCTCATAATGTGCAGCTCTGATATAAGATAATAATTTTACATTAAATATTATTCAACATTTCTTAAGTGTTTCATATATAATTCCACATTAATAACTCACGTTTTAAACAATACTCCGAATCTCGCTGTGTTAATATTTGTATATGTGGACGTAATTCCATCCCGCCAATGCTGCTAGTATACAGCTGTCCAGTATTATTATTAGACATCGGATTTTTAGGCACTAAAAATTGCAGTTTTAGGCGCCTAAAATAAGCTCAAAATTTGTAAAATTAGGCTCTATTTGAATGAAAATAGGCATTTTAGGCACATCAAGGTATCATACTTATTTCTTTCACTGAAATTTTTAGTTATACACTAAAATACGCGCAAAAAGTATGTTTAAACATTAAAAAAGAATACTATATTATATTTATAAACAGAGCTGCACAAATTTAATATATTGAAACTAATGAAATAATGATTATTGATATCAAGATTACTCATTTTAAGTTATTGAAATTCAGTTCCATGCTCAGACTTTATTATAATTATCTGCACAGTACACCACCAGAATTTTTTCTAAATTTTCCACAGTTAACCTTTGCCTTTTGTCACTGGGAATCATTTTGAAAGCAGAAAAACTTCTTTCAACCGAAACTGATGTGAGAGGCGCAAATTTTAAATTAGGTACAATAGAAACATCAATACTTACTGGAACATTTACACTTTCCCCCGATATCACTCTTGATACTTTTTCCAACAATGAAAATCCTACATTCTTATTTAATACGTTATCCCACTTATTTTTAACTTTTTTCCCAGTTTCGTCTAAAGCAGAATGTATGTTCACTTGAGCTTCCTTTACTATTGCTATTTGGCTACAAAGAGATTGTTTTTCACGTTCTAATTGTTCAATGCTTGCAGGTATGAAAGAAAAGTTTGATGTTATGTAGGCAATATCGTTTTTCACTCGTGAGTCATTCAGACAATCTTTCACTGCTTTCACACACGCTGCACTATCAGTTTCAGGTAATTTATCAATAACTGTGACCACTTCTTTAAAATACTTAGAATAATACACCACTGACTGAATCCAGGTTCCCCATCGTGTAACAACCGGCTGAGGTGGGAGTGGGATATCTGGAAAGTTCTCTCTGAATATTGAAATCCTGGATGGGGCTTTACAAAAACATTTTTTTGTGTTAGAAATAAACGAATTGACAAGAGGAAATTCATTCCGGATTGTTTCAGAAACCCTGTGAAGGCCATGTGCTAGACAGGTTACATGCGTGAGGTTAGGATAAAATGTTTTAAGAAGTGGAGCTGCAGCAACCATGTATGAGGCAGCATCAGTACAAAACAACAGAACTTTAGAATCGTCTATATTACCTGAGTATAAAGACTGTAGGCCTTTATTTACAAAATAAGCAATGGCTTGGCTATTCACTTTCGAAAGTTCCTTAACACATACGAGGTGTGGAATCGAAGGTCCATCAGGACTAAGTTTTCCTACTACCATATTTGCTATATACCTATTCATAGGATCTGAGGTTTCATCCACAGAGACCCATATGTAAGAATCACCTATATCCTCCCGAATGGAAGCTAAAGTTTCATTGTATATTCTGTCTAAGTAATTTTTTTCTTAGGGTCGACTCAGATGGGATATTTTGTTTGCAGTATTTTTGTAAAAACTGTCTTGAAACCGGATTTTCAATTGCATTCCAGGGAATGTTAGCAGCAACAAACGCTCTGGTTAAATCAGCATAGAAATTGCTGCTGAGATTGGATGAAGTAGGCTGTGTTAGTAAAGTTTGTTGCAGTTGATTTTTCTGCTGAGCTTTAGCCTTATGAGCCGCTCCTTGCACATGCTGCTTTAGGTGGCACTTCTTTTCTTGCGAAATCTAAAAATGTAAAGTAAACTGAATAAAAAATAAAATCCTAATTGTTGTATTGCCGTATTTCTATCACAAAGTTAGTGGGTTCGAACAATCAAAATTTTAATGACCTGCAAATACTTTAACTTTACTATCGGAATTTAAAAGGTTAAAGTATAGTGGTCTTAAAAAGAATTATACCTCAGGATAGCTCAGTCAATGTATAAATATTATAGGCCTACTCATTAAAATTAATAGAATTTATATATTTCAACTATTGTTACATACCTGTTTGCTACAAATCTTGCAGAATATTATTTTTCCATCATAAGTGAATTCTGAATATTCTGTTAGCCATTGCCGGATCAATGTAGATTTTGCACTTATATTTTTCGGCATTATCGCGTTAAACTTCACAGGAAAACGTCCTACCGCTCAAAACTTCTCAACACAAATAAGGTGAGGGAAAGAGCAACTGTTAACGAGCATTCAAATGAACCGTTGTTATTGAGATTCAATTGGACAAAAATACAAAGTTCCACTTATTGTTGCATTTCCTGGTAGTGTTAACACTAGGAGGGCCATTCTTTTAAATATTTTGTAACGGTTTACCCTACTAATTCGCAGTTTTCTCTTTCTCCAAAAATTGTGATTTTATGACACTCTGAAGGGCAGTACAGCTAATCGGTTTCAGACCGAAAACAGTCATTTTTATAGTATAGTATATCTCTGAATCGGTAGCAGCACATGTTGTGATTGTTGCCTGCTTCAAAACTAAGGTTGGTTCTTTGTCGGCATTTATGCCTCCAAACATGTTAAATTCGGTGAAATCTATTGCGAGTGTCGTGAGATTCAAAACATTTTGTTTCCTTTATCAATGGTTTCATGGCCGGTGTGAAGCAAACTTTCCACTTTTTAAATGCGTTAAATTTCGCAGTGAATGCATGTATAAATTATAAAAAGTAAGAGTAAAATGCGAAACTTTACATTGAGTTAGGCATTTTTAGGCGAATATTAACAAATTAGGCTCTAATAACCGTTTTAGGGCATTTTAGGGCACTATAAAACTCTTTGAATACCTTTCAATTTCCATGAAACACAAATATTAATAATTATTTTTACTTTTCTCCTAAAGAAACAAAATAGGCATTTGCCCTAGAATCCGATGTCTGAATTATAGTAAGGTATTTGCTCAAACCATAAGGTGAGAAGGGGTTTTTACTACTTACGATCGATACAAACATGAATCTGCCAGGTCTGCCAGTCTATTTTTATTTTTAATGAAATGTTTCGTAGTCATTGTCTAACTTACTGTTAAGACAAGTATTGTATGTTCCACATATTATTATATCTAGATTTTCTAGTGATAATTATCTTATTTGTTTTTGTTTTGTTTTTTTTTTTATCTTTTGTTAATCATTTCTCCTTATATTGCCTGTCATATGAGAACTCCTGTTACTTATCTACAGTAATGTCGAAGAGGACCTCGAGTGACATTTATTAGCACTATTTCATAAATAATATATCCCTAAAATTCGCTCACAAAATGTTAATAATTGTATATTTATGAATACTTAACCTATTCAGACATTTTGAAGTCGAAACAGATGAATAACGATTACTGCAATAAAGAAATTGAATGTTATTCAGTAATGCCAATTGAGAAAAGCAAAATACAGGTTTAACAATGTTAATTACATGTACTACGCTTTTCTCTTGTTATTATAACAGAAATACGTTTTCATTATCTGCTGAAATCATAATTTAATTTAAACATTTTATAATATAATTGGAAATAACCTAATTGGTACATTAATTAAATGAACAATTGTTATGAAGGAGTGTCATTTTCTTTAGATACAATGGACATGGAATTAGAAGATGAAGATGTAGATATGGAAGTAGGATTTCGCACTTTATTTAGTACAACGGATTTATGCTCATCGATTTACGTGGAAATAGTTGGCGACATTGTCTAAACAAAAGAACGAACATGCGATAAATTAATAGTGATAAATCGAGCTGCAGAAATTATCGCGATGTATGACTGTGATTGGTTAGAATTCAAAATTTCGTTACACTTTATTGGCCGAAAATAGAGTGACGTCATATAAACGAAATAGTCATCATTTCCCCTTTTTACGTGTTTATCGTATGCTCTATACTGCACTATATTTATACTATTATTATTATTATTAGTAGTAGTAGTAGTATTGTCTCATCTTTCTATACATTGTATAACTTATGTCTCACGCATTTCGACTCACTATTTACATTTTATTATCCTTTTTTTTTCTTTATTTCTACTTACTTTTTCCATTGTAGTATGATTATCTCCTTTAATTTTTTGTACAGTGGAGTCCATTCGTTGTTCATAAATGGTGGGTAAAACTATTAGCCAATCAAAGGTCATTTTATACATTTGTACGTACTGTCTATTACATTATTGGTCTTCTGTGCCCGTCCCTACCTAGACGATATAACCAATGCCGAACGATGAACTCAATGATTGGTAGACAGAGAACGTGGTGTAAACAACAGGGTGAGTATAAACTCTGTACATGCTTGTCTCTAACCACACAGCAGATTTCCTACACGTTCAACTTAATTTTTTGTCTGAGTAAATGTATTATGAAAGGTTTTCAGACTAAATGACTTAAAATATTTTTGTCGTTAATGTTAAAACGATTATTTTATTTAGAGGAGTTACCACTATAATTATTTACTCTTATATATTTGTATGTGCATATATATTTAGACACTAAAATAATTCTTATTTAAGTTTGTATTTTCAGGTATAAGTGAAAATGAATTTCTTTCTTCTTCTTTACCGTATCTTCTGATGTCAACGTCCAACATGAGCAAAGCACTCGCCTATCAGCAACGTACTGAGTGGTGTTCCTGTAGTGGGCGGAGTCAGCTAGCTTTCCAAATTAGAAGTTTCCGTAACAGAAGTTTCCAACGGAGGGACTGCACTGTACTGCATTTGGTGTATTTTTAATGTTTTTTCGAATAGTAGTTTTACTCCTGGTTGAGCGTTAGAGAAGGTCCTATGGCCTTAACTCTGAAATGACTGCCATCAGTGTACTTCATACGTGGGGTGTAACTTTAATAGTGGCAACACTGCTGCAAAAGCGAAACGAGGCGGAGTTAATTGTTGTCACTTCTACCACATGTTAGTCTATGTCTGCCCCCCCCCCCTCCCCAAAGGACTCTTCCGACCAACGAGTCTTTCTATCTCGTTGCTTCCGTCCGACTCACAGCGCATGCGTTTTGGAGAGTTGAAGTTACAGCTCGTCCAAGTCAAGTCTGCGAGTGGGGATATCGGAATGGAATGTAGAGACAAAACACAGTTGCCACATAGGTCACTTGACGCTCAGATTTCAACGTGTGCACATCGTTTAAAATACACTACGGAGCGCACGCATTTGTTGTTCTTGTCTTCAGATAAAGGCAACAGTTACGCTGCCTCCCCCCTCATGCAACTTTCTTTCCTACGCCCACGCTTGCCAATCAGAACGCCAAACCTCACTGTCAAGCAGAAGTAGAAGTACAGTCTATTTCAAAGCGTCTTAAATTGTTACCGCTCTATGAACTGAAGCAGAGTAGGAAAACTTTGCCGTCATATGAGACTGTACTGGTCTCCTCTCGTTACCGCCTCCTTTCACTACAGAACTGCCTCCAACTTCCCCTATCGGCTCGCAGACTTAACTTCGTCGAGCTGTAGTCTCCTGTTAGTTACAGCTCTAAGCGGTTGTGTTTCGCCATATTTCGTCATCCTAACACATACCGTCCCGCAAAGACAGAATGTTAATGCACAGTATTTCCGTCATTTTTGGAGCTTAATCTGAGACCAGCGTTACGAAGAAAGCGCCCACACGTTTTGCAGAACCCTCCCATCATTTTGTAGCATAACGCAGGGGCGCATATGGCACTGCCTGTAGTTGATTTGTACCGTCGCTGGGGGTGGGAAGTGCTTTTCCATCCACCACATTCACCGGACTTAATCCCCTGTGATTATGACTTAATCCCAGATATGAAGGAACCACTTCGTGACGTTCGATTCCGGACTGTTCCCGATATTCTGCAGGCAGTAGGGCGGTCCATCAGACACATCAACACAACAGGAGCTGCTACAGGGATACTACGACTTCCACATCGCTGGCAACGAGTTGTAGACAATGCTGGTTACTACATTGAAGGACTGTAGAAGTTTCACAGATGTATCACTTGTATATTCGTAACAAGTAAATAGTTGCCATTACTAAAGTTACAACCTGTGTATACGGAAGGATCGGAGTGAAACCAAGTATTACAATACATCGTTTTTGCGAACTTATAGGTCTACTGTTACTAGGTGTGATCACGGGTATAACTCAAATTTTTTGGGTAGGCTAAGCCTCAAAAGCCTCTTAAGAGCTTCGCCACTGGTGTTTAATCTATACTAATAATAAATCTGTAGCCAAAATTTTTCTGGTAATTTTCGATTTTCTAAAAATAATTGGTGTTAACATGTATAATTAACCATCCTGAAACCGAAAATCGCTTTTTTTAAATTTTTGTTTGTATGTCTGTCTCTCTGTCTGTCTGTATGTTTGTTACCTTTTCACGCAATAATGGCTGAACGGATTTCGATGAAAATTGGAATATAAATTAAGTTCGTTGTAACTTAGATTTTAGGCTATGCTATACGGCATTCAAAATACGTCATTTAAAAGAGGGGTTATAAGGGGGCCTGAATTAAATAAATCGAAATATCTCGCTTATTATTGATTTTTTGTGAAAAATATTGCATAAAAGTTTCTTTAAAATGATTTCTGATAAATTTTATTCTTTGAAAAATTTTGATAGGACTGATATTTAATGAGATAAATGAGTTTTAAAATTAAAATAACTGCCATCTAAGGCGGTGTATTGAAATAAAATACAAATGGCTTCGTCTATAAGGGGCCTTGGACACAACAATCGAAAGCTATGAAACATAGCCTACAGACAATATTTCTGTGTTTGTATGAAGTAATATAGGAAGCTAAATTAACCGATTTGTATAATTAATTATTATTTCATCATTGGAAAGTGTAGTTTCTCTAGATGGACATAATGCTATAATGTTATTACAGTAACTTGTGAGTGAATTGAGGACAGGTAAGATTAAAATAGCTTCTTATGCACAGAAAGCTTGATAGGTTATTCTGTATATTCATTTCCTGTATTTCTTAAAATAATGTTTATGAACATTTTCATTTTTATCTCAGAGAATTAACGAACAACGAGAGTGTATTGATTTAGTATGCAGTAATAGTACGTTAGCTTAGCAATCCATTATTTATTAATTCAGATTTTAACTATGCTCAATTGAATGGTGTTAAAATACATAAAATATATATGCAATAAATGCAATGCAAAAAAATTGGGTAATGAGCCAAGCAGATTATGTTGCGCTGTTGTAAAAGCTGTTCCTCCTGAGATTCAAGAGCTCCCACAACAAATTAAAAACTTTCTAATTCGAGTACATCCGTTATCAACACACTTTTTACATAATATAATATAATATAATATAATATAATATAATATAATATAATATAATATAATATAATATAATATAATATAATATAATATAATATAATATAATGAAATGTAATGTAATGTAATGTAATGTAATATAATATAAACATAATAATAAATCTGTAGCCAAAATTTTTCTGTTAATTTTCGCTTTTCCAAAAATAATTGGTAATAACAATTAATAACATGTTAAAGGAATTGTCATTGCACCAAATGAGTGGTCTGTGGATCAAAATGATCGCATTTTAATATTTTAAATACAATTTAAATTAAGTAACATATTAAACGATTTATCCTTCTATCAAACACGAATGTTCCCTGGATCAAACGTCCTATTTTAATTATGTAATTACTTTATATTTATTTATAACAGGTGCAGCGGAGCGCACGGGTACGGCTAGTATCGTAATAAATGTTTACTTGTGAAGCTATCTAGCAAATGTTAACATTGCCCATTTTTATTTAGGAAATCTCTGCAGATGCACAGGATATCGGCCGATCTTGGAAGGTTTCAGTAGCTTTGCACAAGATGGGAAACAATGGAAGACTCTGGCCAATGGAATGGATTCTAGTGATGGTGAATGTCTACTTGGAGATAAATGTTGCAAAAATAGAACAAATGGTGGTACAGATATTGAGAGTCAAGCAGTACATCTATTTAACAAAAATGAGTACACGCCATTTGATCCATCACAGGAGGCAATCTTTCCTCCAGAATTGCAGGTACGTAATTATTCTGAGTGCATCTAATAATGTCTAATATTGCTATTACTGCAATTATAACGCCTGCTCTGATTCTATTCTCTATTTTTTTCTCTCCCTGTCTCATTTTCTTGAGACTTTTTCACTGTAACTCAAGAAATAATTCCGTTCAGTGAATCAGTAAAGAACTTAGGTGTATATATAAGTATCCAATACTTTAGAGGTGCTAGTATGCATCAAGACAAGAAAATAATGTCTAATAAACATGGGTCCTACAACACATAGTCTACTTTCTGAGATCTGAACACTTGTTCATAGGAGGTGCTGAATGTGACGTCCATTCATGGCAATGCATTTCTTTGTCCTTCGGCGTAAGGAATCACGCACTCTTTGAAATTTGTTTTAATACGTTGATAAGAAAGTCCTGATTACGATCCCCAGTTAATCCCTGTGGTAGCACGTATGGCCCTTAATCTATCGCCAAGAACGCCTGCCCATACGTTGATTGAGAATCGGTGCTGATGCCTTGTTTCTTCAACTGCATGGGGATTTTCATCAGCCCACACATGCTGATTACGAAAATTCACAACACCATCTCTGCTGAACCCCGCTCATATCCGCAACCAGACTTTTGTTTTCAGTATTCCATGCCAGGGGTGTCAACTACGGTATGATTATCTGGTAGTCTGCTGTATTGTAGGGCAGAGAAATGCACTGTCATGAATGGACGTCATATTGAGCACCGGCTATGAGCAATTATTCAGATCTCAGAAAGCATGTGTCGTAGGACCCATGTTTATTAGACATTATTTTCTTATTTTGATGCATACTATCACTCCTAAAATATTGGATACTTTTTTAATACCCTGTATATATATAATGTTATGTTTTATTTAACGACGCTCGCAACTGCAGAGGTTATATCAGCGTCGCCGGATGTGCCGGAATTTTGTCCCGCAGGAGTTCTTTTACATGCCAGTAAATCTACTGACATGAGCCTGTCGCATTTAAGTACACTTAAATGCCATCGACCTGGCCCGGGATCGAACCCGCAACCTTGGGCATAGAAGGCCAGCGCTATACTAACTCGCCAACCAGGTCTACTCTATATATATGCCTATTATATATGGATAAAAGTTTAAATTGGAATATTGAAGTTGCAGAAACTTGCAAAAAAGTATTCTCATTAATCCACTTGTTTAGGCGACTGAAAGATTTTCTACCCTTTTCCCCGAAAAAAAAAATAGTGCAAACACTCGTGATGCCCCACTTCGATTACTGTGATATTCTGCTTACTGACCTAAGCGTTACTTCGGCGCAGAGACTACAACGTGTTCATAATATGTGCGTCCGTTTCGTCTGCAATATTCGCCGGGCTGATCACGTGACACCATCCCTCGCAATGTTGTCCTGGCTCCGTCTAGAAGATCGTAGGAAAATCCACTGTCTTTCCCTTCTCTTTCACATATTACATTTCTCCACTCCTGTCTATCTTGCGTCTCGTTTTCAAAATTTATCCACCCATCATAACCTAGACACACGATCACAACACTCCTCAATATTATCCATTCCCTCCCACCGAACATCCTCATATTCATCTTCTTTCACTGTGGCTGTTCCTCGGCTTTGGAATTTCCTACCGAGTAAATGTCAGGGACTGTCAGACATCAAACCAATTTAAGAATAGGCTAACGAAATATTTTTCTAACAATTCTTGTTAATAATAATAGTTGCTTCAATTTTCTCAATGTTTAATGGTTGTTATTACAAGACAAATATTTAAATTATTTCATTACTGTCACTATTATTGTTATTGCTGCTGCTACTACTATTATTACTATTTCTTACTACTTCTTGTGGTAGCACGTATGAAGTGTTTTCTTGTTCTCTATTTTTTTTTGTCTCTTCCGGCAACCTGGTCCACCTCCTATTGTTTCATTCGTTTCTGTTGCTAACAAGAACTGTTAAAATACTGACTTACTTACTTAATGGCTTTTAAGGAACCCGTAGGTTCATTGCCGCCCTCACATAAGCCCGCAATTGTTCCCTATACTGAGCAAGATTAATCCAGTCTCTACCATCATATCCCACCTCCCTCAAATCCATTTTAATATTATCTTCCCATCTACGTCTCGGCTTCCCCAAAGGTCTTTTTCCCTCCGGCCTCCCAACTAACACTCTATATGTATTTCTGGATTTGCCCATACGTGCTACATGTCCTGCCCATCTCAAACGTCTAGATTTAATGTTCCTAATTATGTCAGGTGAAGAATACAATGCGTGCAGCTCTGCGTTGTGTAACTTAAATACTGACTAATAATAGTTTATGTCTGCAGCTTTCATCAAAATTTGAAGAAAAGACTTTAATTCTTCAAGGAAAGAGGATCACTTGGTATCGACCAACAACGCTTAAAGAGCTGTTAAATCTGAAGTCACGTTTTAAAAACCAAGCACATATAATTGTTGGTAACACAAATGTAGGTAAGTTCTGCAATTTTGCGTTTAAGTACATAATTCTTATGGGATATTATCATTGCTAAGATTCTGAACTCTTGATTTACTATGTACCAAACTTTAAGCATTAATGTGATTTTACTATGATTATTACACTCTTACTACGTCCTACTACTTTTGACCAATAAAACGGTACGAAAGGACGTATTTCAACCAATCATGGCTGATTATCGCACAATTTTATCGCGTCCCTAGCATTTGTTTAATTTTATCGCGTCCCTAGCATTTGTTTCTTTGTTTGCCAACATTTGAAACTGCGCTGGTCTGGACGTCAAAAAAAAAAAAAAAATATATATATATATATATATATATATATATATATATATATACTGTATATATATCTATATATAAAATTACAAACCACTCCAGTTGATGCACAGCAGTTTCAAATATGACTCGCATTGGCATTCAAGGACAAGAATTAATAAAAATCACTTATCATACCTATGCATCTTCTGAAATCCGATTTACAAATAAATGAAGAGCACCATTCGGAAATACTGAATAAGTTGAATACACCATATAGGCCTAAATCAACGAGTTCCACTTCTATTACGCACACGTCCAATATAACATCATTTGAACCACCAACCACATTCAAATTTGAAAATTGTGCATTCAATAATTATTCTTTTTAAAATTATTCATTCGGAAATTCTGAATAAGTTGAATACACCATGTAGGCCTAAATCAACGAGTTCCACTTCTATTACGCACACGTCCAATATAACATCAATTGAACCACCAACCACATTCAAATTTGAAACTTGTACATTCAATAATTATTCCTTTTAAAATTATTCATGTTTATTTTTTATGTCATCGTCGTTAATTAAAACTTTTCTAACACTTGTGTATATTAGGTTATGTTATAGCTTCTGCTCTGAGAGGATAAAAAGAACTTCTGCTATATGATATTATGGATAGTCACGTATCAGAGATTGTTTAATATTAAGATTTATTGAATAGTAATCATTACAGTGTCTGTATAAAGACACTACTGCCATCTAGCATGCATCTAGCGTAATATTTGTAATGTTGAGATGGTACAATAATACATTTGAAGACAGTTGTATTTTCGTAAGTCAATTAATATTTTATTGTATTGGAGTACTTCGTTACTTCTAATCTTTATATACTTTCTTCTAATCGTGTAATAGTCAATTAAATCCCACTCGAGTTTTGATTTTCTCTAGATAAATCAAAACGTCTAGTGAGATTACTGTTGATTATGTTATTGCAATATGCGGATTACTTCTATTTAAGGTTTGGTAGAAGCTAAAAGCCAGTCTCCACCATGCCCAGTTCTTATCCATCCATGCATCGTCTCCGAGTTGACGACAATTACGGAAAACAGTACCGGCCTTCGCGTTGGGGCTGCTGTGACCATAAGTAGACTACAAGAAGCCCTGGAGACTTCAATTAGCTCTCAGCCTGGTACGTTAATAAAATGGTTTGTGTTTCTACGCTCCTCATTCTGTCCAAACTGGGACGTAAATAATAGGTCCTTGGTTTGTTTGTAAGTTTTTTGTGGTTCGATTCTAGTTTCGGCAACTCCTTTCATAAAATTGACGAGCAAGTTAGTTTTTAACTACTTTTATTCTATAAATTGTTAAGTTTACAACCATCATTTTAGATAACAGCACACGGCTACGAGCGCACTGCTCGATGATAGCACAAACGATAAATTCTGGTGTGCCTCAAGGTTCCAATCTTGGTCCATTATTGTTTTTATTGTTTGTTAATGATATTGTGAATTGTGTACAACATTCTAAAATTTTATTATTTGCGGATGATATTAAATTGTATAAAGAAATCAAAACTATATCAGATTGTAAGCTACTTCAAACAGATATTACAAACTTACATATATGGAGTATTAATAATAAATTGTTATTTAATATAAATAAGTGTATACATATGACCTTTTCTAGATTGAAAAATACAATTAAGTTTTCATATAAAATAGAGGCAAAAGTTTTACCAGCAGAAAATGAACATAAAGATTTAGGTATATTATTTAGCAGCAATTTTACATTCTATAGTCATATTAATAATATTATAAATTTGTCCTATAAAAGTTTAGGTTTTGTTATGAGAAATTCTTATAAATTCAAAGTGAAAACTATAATAATTTTGTATAATTCTATTGTTCGATCTAAATTACAATACGCTGCTGTTATCTGGAACCCAGTTACTAACAAATATATTCTGTTACTAGAAAAAATTCAAAATAAATTTCTAAAATGGTTATATTACAGACTTTATGATTATCCTACCTATGAGAGTTATGCTACAATGCTTCAACATTTCCATTTTACTAGTTTGCAAATTAGACGAAATTGTCAATCTTTAAACTTTCTTTATAAAATTATTAACAATAAGTTGGACTGTGTTGGTTTATTTTATTATGTAACATTATATGCACCTAAGCTTAAAACGAAATTTCGAAATTTGCTTTACATACCAAGGACAAATACTGAATCCCACAAAAATTCCCCAGTTTTCCAAATGTTACAGATACAATAAATTACATCCTCATCCGAATGTTGATATTTTCAATATGAATTTCTCTAGATTCAGAATTATGTGTTATCATATTTTACAGAATATTGTTGTTAGTTAATTTGGAGCTACTTTCACACCTTATTTCAATTTCTCTTTTTTTCTTTCTCTTATTTCTATTTTGTTTCAGTTTTTAATAAGTGTATGTTTCCTTTAACTTGTTTATGTTTTATCAATTATTTGTTAGTCGTGAACATTGCAATTGGTCTTGCCTGTTATGTTCATCAACAAATAAATAAATAAATAAATAAAAATAAGAAACGCCGCGCGCTGGATTCAACTTGCATTGGGAACACAAAGTACTGCGTTGCACCGCATTTCGCAGAAAACAAACTGTATGTCCTATAGTATGGGTATAATTAGGCCTAAATGATATAATTATTAGATTTTCCTCCTTGGGGAATATTGGTGAATGCGATTTTAGATTTCAGTTTTTACCCACTAGATATAAATCCATTATCTGCATTTTCTTTATTCTTGTCTCTTCCGGTCACTGTATATTGTATGAGGTGACAAAATAATTATACGTTTTGCATTGCCTTGTATGTGTGTATTCTGTTTCAGAACACAAGACCAGACTGTTTTCAGCTATCGTGAACATGATTGAAGTCTTCGCTTCACAACAGATTCGCAATGTTTCTGTAAGATTTATGACTTATTTTAGTTAGTATACTAATGGTGAAATCAGTGCTTCGAAATAGTAATATACGTTACAAGAGCGGTATGTTGACGTTTTCATGGTCGAGGAAAAGATTGAAAAAGCGAAACGTAGTTGAGCTTTTTTAATTTCCGAGAACATGAAAACAAACATACCGCTCGTGTATCGTACATTATTTTGTGCGAAAATCGTTTATTACTTACCTGAAATACGAATTTCTAATTAGTTGCAATGAAATATCCATGTTGGTTTCTGTTTAATGACGGCAACTACGAAAAACTTAATATCTTTCTTCAACATTGTTGCTATAAAATATTTTCTGTGTTTACTATACTCCAGCAGGCCGTGATATACGTCTGTCTTTTTTTTCCCCCAGTCTATAAATGCGAACTTAAAACAAACGGTAAGGTTATGTAATGATTTATTTTTCATTTTAATATTTTAAAAAATATTATTTATATAACATATTGCAGTAATAACATCCGCATCAGGAATCTTGTTGATTTTTTCACGGCTTCCTTAATGTTATTTGTATCAGGAATGCAATAAGTTTCGTGGAGTAGTAGACTTTACTTAATTTTTTGCAAATATTTAAAAACAATAATTAACATTGCAATTTAGGTGAAATTGCAGTGGTAAGTTTCCAATTTATAATTATTACTATGTTAAACGTCTCTAAAAATAATATGTTAAAAGCCTAAAACAGTAAAATGAATGTCGCGCTTAAGCGGTAAGAAGAGGGAAATTGTTATGTGTGTTACGTTGGGAATACTGAATGTGGTATTTCACACTTACCGCGTATTGGTTCTGTGCGGAAAACAAGCAAATACGCACGATCTCGCACAAAATTCTATTCGTCTGGATCTGTAGACATACACTGAAATAAATAGAATGTCTCAGTGTTTGGAATTACGTATAATGTCGAGAGAAGTATACGAATGCAAAGAACTCGACATTGCAACAAGACGTGTTTTTCTTAGTTATCTTAAACTTAAAGCAAAGTTTCCCAGACGAGTATTTATGCGCCTATCAACAATAAACAATAACTGATATGTTTACAACTTTTCACTAATAATTTTGGAGAACGCGTCATTTTTTAAAATACTGTGGCCTCAACGCTCTTCAGGTGTAGCACCACCAGGCCTTTATATAAAGTGCAAAACAGCAAAAGTGCAGTGTTACGAGATCACCCGTGCACATTTTATGAATTGCAAGCTAGCTACAATAATAGCGTAAATAGGGAGCATTTCACAACAAAATCTAGTGAAATTATTCGAAAAAAAAAAAAATAAAACGGATCCAGACCTTA
The DNA here is from genome assembly GCF_040183065.1 of Periplaneta americana. NCBI lineage: Eukaryota > Metazoa > Arthropoda > Insecta > Blattodea > Blattidae > Periplaneta > Periplaneta americana. The sequence goes on along the minus strand of NC_091121.1, from coordinate 184,967,336 downwards.
TGGACGTCACTTTCAAAATATATTATTACCTACTGGTGGAAGTGTACAGTGACATTCTGAACACCCTGTGTAACTAAAAACTATTTTGGAAAGACGATCAATATTTACCCTCAATTAACTTGTTAAATTTCTTTTATTAAAATAAGCCATGTTTATTTGAAGATATCATTAAAAGTCAATGCATTTAATTTTAGTGTGGATTTTAGTTGATTGTTGAATAACATCACAATTTATTTCAGTGCGTGGGTGGTAACATAATGGTGTCCAGTCCGCTTTCTGACCTCAATCCAATTTATATGGTTTCTGGATGTGAGCTCGAAGTCCAAAGCCAAGGTAAGGTATTATAATGTATTATTATGATTTAATCTTTGAAATGTACCAATTTTAACACCATAGCCATCATCATAGTCATTAATTTATTAAACATTGTCGTCATCATCATCATCATCATCATCATCATCATCATGTTTCGGGTTTTTAACCCATTCATTCTTCATTCCGAACTAACACTAGACAGTCGCCCTCTACAAGGTGTCTTCCTTAAGCCGTTCATTTTTGTTTAGGCAGCCCAAATAACAGTCGATACATGTTGGAGGTATTTAATGGTTTTGTAGGCGGAAACAGTACTGGGCATAACGTTCACTGACGTGGATGTTACGAAATTATTATAGCCTTCATATAGTATAATTTTATGTTGAACACGTGCTGTCTATCTGATATGTTAATTATATATTTTCTTTCTCCTTTCCAACGTTTATAGGTTTTAAAATTTTACACTTTTCAAATAAACAATTCAATCAAACAACCAACCAATCCAAACCAATTGAATCAGTCGGAGCTAAAAGAAACTGAGTCATTTTTCACAACCTTTCAGGAGAAGCAAGAAACATTCCACTAATAACACAAATATTATATTTTTATGTTATAGAAGACAAAAGAATATTTAAAAGTCTTAGTTCCTTCTTCCACCGTTCGATGCGCATGACATCCGTTGCTCAAATTGTTGCATAACCCAAAACTGCATGCTTTGACTTAGTTCCTTTTAGCTCCGACCGATTCAATTCAACCAATCAATCAATCAATCAACCAACTAAACCATTTCAATCAATCAGTCCAATTCAATCAATCCAACCCGATTCAATCAATCACTCCAACCCGATTCAATCAATCAATCCAACCCGATTCAATCATTCAATCAATCCAACCCGATTCAATCATTCAATCAATCAAACCCGATTCAATCATTCAATCAATCCAACCCGATTCAATCAATCAATCCAACCCGATTCAATCAATCAATCCAACCCGATTCAATCAATCAATCCAACCCGATTCAATCAATCAATCCAACCGATTCAATCATTCAATCAATCCAACCCGATTCAATCAATCAATCAATCAATCAATCCAACCCAATTCAATCAATCAATCCAACCCGATTCAATCAATCAACCAATCCAACCCAATTCAGTCAATCAATCAATCCAACCCAATTCAATCAATCAATCAAACCCAATTCAATCAATCAACCCAACCCAATTAAATCAATCAATCCAAATCAATCAATCAATCCAACCCAATTCAATCAACCAATAAATCAATCCAACCCAAATCAATCAATCAATCCAACCCAATTCAATCAATCAATCCAACCAAATTCAATCAATCAATCCAACCCAATTCAATCAATCAATCCAACCCAATTCAATCAATCAATCAATCAATCCAACCCAATTCAATCAATCAATCAATCCAACCCAATTCAATCAATCAATCCAACCCAATTCAATCAATCAATCAATCCAATCCAATTCAATCAATCAATCCAACCCAATTCATTCAATCAATCAATCCAACCCAATTCAATCAATCAATCCAATTCAATCAATCCAATTCAATCAATCAATCAATCAATCCAATTCAATCAATCAACCAATCAACCCAATTCAATCAATCAACCAATCAACCCAATCAATTAATCAATCAACAAGCCCAATCCCAACCCCAAGCAACCAATAATGTATATTTGTCAGAATTACAATAGCATAATTATAGACAATAAAACAAACAGATTAAAATTCCAAGTTCATATGGCCGTCGAAAAATTTATTAATATGATAAAAAGGATTATCTAAAAGCCATTTTTTAAAACAACTTTAAATCTAAATAAGCTAATTGAGTGGGCATTCTTAGGCAATCTGTTAAACATATCTCAAGAAATAACACTGAACCATTTCTAGGTCTTTGTCAACCTGGCCGTAGGTGTTACAATATGATGATTATTTCTAGTAGTGTAACTGAAGCGATTTCTTGGTTTGACATTTACTAGTGTCATGTACCGTTTTAAAATATGAATTACTTCAGTCATTTAACAGTTGAAATTTAAGCAAGCAATGTATTTTCAGAAAGAGGCCTGAGAACCATAGTAATCAATCAGACGTTTTTCAATGGAAAGCCGGGAAAACGCAACGTCATTGAGGATGATGAGGTCATCTTGGCAGTAAATATTCCATACACAAAAGAAGTAAGTACCTCCAACTACATTATGTAACACAAACAAGGTATGTATTAATATTGTATATCCATGTCATTCGCTATTAATATTAATGCTTCTACGTTTTATTGTATCAATTATATTTCACTTGTGATAGTGTGGAAGACAAAGTCTCATGGTCTTAACTCTACCAGAATAATTAAATAATTACATAATTAAACAATTAAAATTAAACAAATAATTAAATAAATAATCAAACAAATAAAGAAATAAATATTAAAAAAATTAATCAATCAAACAATTAATTAAATAATTAATCAATTAATTAAATAAAATTATTGAACAAATGAATAAGTAAATAAATAAATAAGTAATTAAGTAAATAAGTAAATAAATAAATACATAAATAAATAAACGCATAAACAAATAAACAAACGAAGAAAGAAAGAAAGAAACAAACAAACGAAGAAAGAAAACAAAACAAAAAAAAAACAAAAACAAACAAACAAATGAATAAATGAATAAATAAATAAATAAATAAATAAATAAATAAATAAATAAATAAATAAATAAATAAATAAATAAATAAATAAATAAATAAAAATAAATAAATCTCTTTTGTATATTAGTAATTTTTTTAGTTTATTATCAAGGCCAGCCAATAAATGGCAAGAATGCTTCTTCAACATGTTTGATGAGCGGTCCTAAGGACTTAAAAAATCATTGCAATAAAAGGAGGTTGCGCAATAAGCCAAAAATTGCGGTGCTTGCCTACGGGCCCTCTTCCGAAAGAAAAAAATGGTGTTCAAATGCAGTGGAAGATATTTGGATTTTTGCAAAGTATCGTAGATGCAGAAATATCCAAAGTGTCGGACCTAGTAGCTGCGAAATGCTGGGTTGTATTTTCTGTGTCTATAACTTGCTACAGAAACCGAAATCTTGCATGAGATATAGGATTACTTAACAAGAAATCAGTTTAAAGACATGTGTTATTTTATTTTGCAGAATCAGTATGTTGAAGCTTACAAGCAGTCCAAGAGACACTATGTGGACAGTGCTGTTGTCAACATGGCCGTCAATGTTGAGTTCGAGTCAGGAACCAATAACATAGAGAATATTGAAATTGCATTTGGTGGAATATCATACAGAACTGTCTGTGCTCAGAAAACAAGAGAATTTCTTCTGAGAAAGTAAGTTCTTACAAAAGAAAAGTTTTAGCACAAGAAACCTAGTTGCATGCAGTCAACGTACACAGGGTCTTTCCGAATTCATTACACAAACTAGGGTGTAATTGGGGAGGGCAAGACAAACATTTCCTGTCAGACAATATGGGATCGGCTACTCGTTATCCCGCTACATGATGATGAAGTATTAACAAAGACTGTTAAGGAAAACATTGGAAATGTATCGTTTCTTAATTACATTTGTTGAAAATCCCCTCCATTCATCTGCAAAGCATACAGTTGCGCACTTTATTTATTATGATGCTTTCTGTTTACATTTCCTTAGATGAACTGTACAAAATGTCTACCACCTGTCTAAATACAGACAGTATCTCGTCCAAATTTCTGGCATAGCTTTTATCTCACAGCCTTGCAGAATTCGTTCATGGAGAGTTCCTTTATTATCCACACGAGTCGAATACACCAACCTAAGTGTCCCCACAGAAAAATGTGCAATGGATTGAAATCCGGTGAGCGTGGAGGCCAAACATGTTCGGATCTGGATGAGACGACGAACCGTGGCTTGTATTCAAGCAGAAGTTCATCGAATGAAATGTAAACAGAATGCATCATAATCATTCCAGCAAACAAACGCACTAGAGCAGCGGTGGCGAAAATTTAATCATGCGCCGAGTCACTGTGTAACCTGCAACGTGCATAGCATCTATGGAGGGAGGCGGACACCCGAAGGGGAAGTGAAGCAACTGTCTGACTTATTAACGGATTTTCATTTTCCTTACGTCAAGCACTTAAATATAATTTTATACAGTACAAGGCTACAAACTAATGTTTAGTACGTGTAACGAAGAAAGAAATGAAGAATAAATGAACCATATCACAACCTAAAATTAACTGTCTTCAGAATGTCTCTGCGACAGAGTTTCAAACTCAGGAATAATGTCACTTACTGCCAGTCGTAGTTGATCACGAAGGTATTTGTTTGTCAGTCGTGATATAAATTTGGTTTTTACTATTTTCATTGTTGAAAAAAAATTTTTACAAACGTAAGTTGTAGCGAACATGGCTTCAACAGAGCAAGCGAAAGAATGAAGCTTCGGATATTTATTTTTTGGCAAAGATTTCAAAGTTCAACATTTGTCAAGTTCTTACATCTAGCTTTCATTTGGCATCACATTGTAAATTTGTGAGTTCAAATTGAAGAGCTAACCGCATTATTCGTACATCTGCTGAAAAAGGATCGAAGTACAGAGATGATGATGATGATGATGATGATGATGATGATAATAATAACAACAATAACACTTAACTTTTTAATGTTTCATCAGTAACATGTAGTGTAATGCCGTTTTATGTTATACAACCGTTTTCCTCGTAATACTTGTGAACAAATCATACATTTAATATTCTCATCATATTGACAGCAAAAAAATGCGTCCTCCCATCCTACTTGGAACTTTCGTACATGGTTTCGAGAGAGACATATGCCACTCGCAGGTCAGAGACAATTACAAATGGAACGGAGTTTGACTCCAGTGAGTGAGAGGGTGGGGGTTGGCGGAGGTCAGAAGCAAGCGAAAGGCACAGCTATCACTGCGAGCCACAATGCCTCGCGAGTCACGTTCTCGCCACGGCTGCACTAGAGTGTACTATGATGATACGTGCAAGACCTACTCAGAAACCAAGCATTTTCGAATCCATGTTGGTATAACCATTTTTTCTTCTGTACATTTGAGGAATCCATACCTGAAATTGCTCACACTTTTTTTGTTACACACTATATAGTTACTCGTAATGGGTAAATTTCAGTCATTCTTTTCTTTCTTGTAATTTTTACAATTTAAAGCAATCCTTTTACAGTTTCTGGTCTCATTAGTATGCAATTTTCTCCGGTTTTTCATTTCCATTACTTATTCTTTCATAAATTGGTTCATTTTAAATTTTAGTTGTGTTATAGTATGAAATGTATTTTTACTGGAATTAAGTTGTATCAAAGTGTTACTACTTCATCATACGATATCATACTACGGCGTTACACAACACGAAAGAAATGTCAATATAAATACGTAAAAAGTAATGGAGGTTTATGTTGTAAAGCAAGGGCTATACTTATTTATATGAAAAACTCTATCTATAGAATCTAAAAATAGCTACACCTGCTATCAAGATCAATTTAATGTACGTTATTTCAATTATTACTTTCTGCAATTTACACAACACTGTTGAAGTAAGTAATTCGTTATTCAAAAATAGAGCGTTAGTCTAAGAAATAGTATCAAGGACATAAAAACATGAGTCAGAGTTATCTGATAATGAGGTGAGAGGTAGCTTGTTATGGATGAATAAAATAAAAGTCTAGTATATACAGTTACGAAGCTCAATACGTAGGGAATATGCATCCATAGATAGTTGCTAACCACTAGGATCGCTACTATCGCCTCACCACAGACAATGCGAAATAGTACCAGCACAGTCTATTGTTTCCAGTACTCTCAACAACTCAAACTTCGTGACTGTATATACTAGACTGTGGTGTTACTGTTAAGTACATATTTATCATATAATTTCTTTAACTGTTTCAGGGTTATTTGTAAGTCATTTTATCGAAGTTTTAGTAGCGGAATTCGACTAGTCTAATTAATATTCATTTCAAACCTGATACCTGGTGTGTCATTTAATTTCCTCCTGGTTCATCATGTGTATCATCACGAAAATAAGTAACATTGTTTTTAAGACTATTCAACTTATTTGCGATATTGATCAGTAACGTTTCAGAATCGCCTTTAAATAAATAAATAAATGAGCAATAAATACATAAATAAATAAATAAATAAATAAATAAATAAATAAATACATAAATAAATAAACAAACAATAAATAAATAAACAATAAATAAATAAACAAACAATAAATAAATAAATACATAAATAAATAATAAATAAACAAAAAATAAATAAATATATAAATAATAAATAAATAAAGAAACAATAAGGAAATAAACAATAAATAAATAAACAATAAATAAATAAATAAACAATAAATAAATACATAAATAATAAATAAATAAACAAACAATAAACAAATAAATAATAAACAAATAAATTAATTAATAAATAAACAATAAATAAATAAAGAAACAATAAATAAATAAACAAACAATAAATAAATAAACAAACAATAAATAAATAAACAAACAATAAATAAATAAATCAATAAACAATAAATAAATAAATCAATAAACAATAAATAAGTAAACAATAAATAAATAAACAAACAAACAATAAATAAACAAACAATAAATAAATAAATAAATACATAAATAAATAAACAATAAATAAATAAATAAATAAACAATAAATAAACAATAAATAAATAAATACATAAATAATAAATAAATAAACAAACAATAAATAAATATTAAACAATAAATAAATAATAAACAAACAATAAATAAATAAACACTAAATAAATAAATTAATTAATATATAAACAATAAATAAATAAAGAAACAATAAATAAATAAACAAACAATAAATAAATCAATAAACAATAAATAAGTAAACAATAAATAAATAAATAAACAAACAATAAATAAACAAACAAATAAATAAATAAATAAATAATAAATAAGTAAACAATAAATAAATAAACAAACAATAAATAAACAAATAATAAATAAATACATAAATAAATAAACAATAAATAAATACATAAATAAATAAACAATACATAAATAAACAATAAATAAATAAATAAATAAACAAACAATAAATAAATACATAAATAAATAAATAATAAATAGTAAATGAATATATAAATAAATAAACAATAAATACATAAATAAATAACTAAATAAATAAACAATAAAAGAATAAATAAATAAACAAACAATGAACAATAAATAAATAAACAATAAATAAATCAATAAACAATAAATAAACAAACAAACAATAAACAATAAATAAATAAGCAATAAATAAATAAACAAACAATAAATAAACAAATAAATTGTAAACAATAAAGAGTTAATAAACAAGCAGTAAATAAATAAACAATAAATATATAAACAATAAACAGATAATTAAACAATAAACAAATAATTAAATAAATAAATCGCAGTTGTGTTTCTTGACAAGACGCTTTTTAAGAAAGCGTCTTATCTGGTAAGAAATGAAAAAATTTAATTTTGAAAATTGTGTTTCAAATAACTGTAACTTCAAGTAATAAATAAATGTCTGTAAAAACCTTTCGTGTTTTTATTCTGTTAATGTAACATTTCAGCTTATCTTACTTTCGAGGTTAAGTATTGTTGTTCCGTATTTCCGCTCTGAGTAGTTGGAAGTAGTATCTAGTATGCCGTGATAGATAGCAGTTTGTTTTTTAACTTCTTTACAAGGAAACATAATTATACCTTATTGCTGTTTTTTACAATAATTATCATCATTTACGTAAGTAATTCGGTTTTACAAGTTATTTAACTTTATTCGTTGAATAATCTTATCAAATTGCACTCGTGCAACTATTACCGATAATGCGATTTTCTTTTTCAGGGAATGGAAAGAAGATGTAATTGAAAGTGCATACGATTCATTACTTGAAGACCTTCCTCTGCCTCCTGGATCTGTTGGAAGCATGGAGCAATACCGCAGATCTCTGGCATTAGGGTAAGAGCTACGCTATTATTAGTTATTGAACGGTATATTTATGTATACCAACACGCACAGAAAACATAGATTCAATTTCTTTGTCAAGTGTACAGCATTAACGTATTTTCTTGAATACTCTATGTTACATACTTAAGTAAAAATACAGTTGTCAGAATATTTAAAATGTGAAAATTGAAACTGGGAAGTAAATGCCTTTTCTTTATAATAGTTTAATGTAAAATGTAGTTATTCTAGTGTAGTTATTCTACAATTACCATTTGAGAACATAAACAAAAGCACCTAATATTCTCTAAAATCGTGCCCTGGTCGAAGAATTTATCATTTTTATTGCAGATGCTTTATCCGCACCATAACCACCATAAAAAAAATTAGGCATAAGAAAAGTAAGCACTATTTACATAAGGCATCTCAAAACCTTTTCTGATCTTTACAATGCCTTTTCAGCCCTTCCTGATCTCGATGCCCTCTTAGTTACTAGACTAAGACTAACTGTTGGGCAATTTTTAATTTACGCTGTGTACGTGGTATTGCTGTTTTTGCTGATACTGTAAAATATCGCTAGGTATGTTTAGTTTTCAATCGTCCCCACATTACTGCTTCATTGTCAATCTAGCCTAGCAAAGCTGCAACGTTCATAAATTTCTCATCTGATGAACTCACAATTATTTATGTAGGCCTATCATATATAGGCTTGTAACGTTGGGAACCGATAACATGTGTTACGGTGGTTTCAAGTTGACTATCCACTCACCAGCCACTACAGTAGCATGCGTAAACAGTCTACCTGCAGAATACTCCGTTCGCCAGTCATTACAGTAGCTTGCGTAAACAGTGTACCTGCAGAATACTCCGTTCGTCAGTCATTACAGTAGCTTGCGTAAACAGTGTGCCTGCAGAATACTCCGTTCGTCAGTCATTACAGTAGCTTGCGTAAACAGTGTGCCTGCAGAACACTCCGTTCGCCAGTCATTACAGTAGCTTGCGTAAACAGTGTGCCTGCAGAATACTCCGTTCGTCAGTCATTACAGTAGCTTGCGTAAACAGTGTACCTGCAGAACACTCCGTTCGTCAGTCATTACAGTAGCTTGCGTAAACAGTGTGCCTGCAGAATACTCCGTTCGTCAGTCATTACAGTAGCTTGCGTAAACAGTGTGCCTGCAGAACACTCCGTTCGCCAGTCATTACAGTAGCTTGCGTAAACAGTGTACCTGCAGAACACTCCGTTCGCCAGTCATTACAGTAGCTTGCGTAAACAGTGTACCTGCAGAATACTCCGTTCGCCAGTCATTACAGTAGCTTGCGTAAACAGTGTACCTGCAGAATACTCCGTTCGTCAGTCATTATAGTAGCATGCGTAAACAGTGTACCTGCAGAATACTCCGTTCGCCAGTTACTACAGTAGCATACGTAGTGTACCTGCAGAATACTCCGTTCGCCAGTTACTACAGTAGCATGCGTAAACAGTGTACCTGCAGAATACTCCGTTCGCCAGTTACTACAGTAGCATGCGTAAACAGTGTACCTGCAGAATACTCCGTTCGCCAGTTACTACAGTAGTATACGTAAACAGTGTACCTGCAGAATACTCCGTTCGCCAGTTACTACAGTAGCATGCGTAAACAGTGAACCTGCAGAATACTCCGTTCGCCAGTCACTACAGTAGCTTGCGTAAACAGTGTGCCTGCAGAACACTCCGTTCCCCAGTAACTACAGTGGCATACGTAAACAGTGTACCTGCAGAATACTCCGTTCGCCAGTCATTATAGTAGCATGCGTAAACAGTGTACCTGCAGAATACTCCGTTCGTCAGTCATTATAGTAGCATGCGTAAACAGTGTACCTGCAGAATACTCCGTTCGCCAGTCATTACAGTAGCTTGCGTAAACAGTGTACCTGCAGAACACTCCGTTCGCCAGTCATTATAGTAGCATGCGTAAACAGTGTACCTGCAGAATACTCCGTTCGTCAGTCATTATAGTAGCATGCGTAAACAGTGTACCTGCAGAATACTCCGTTCGCCAGTCATTACAGTAGCATGCGTAAACAGTGTACCTGCAGAATACTCCGTTCGCCAGTCATTATAGTAGCATGCGTAAACAGTGTACCTGCAGAATACTCCGTTCGCCAGTTACTACAGTAGTATACGTAAACAGTGTACCTGCAGAATACTCCGTTCGCCAGTTACTACAGTAGCATGCGTAAACAGTGAACCTGCAGAATACTCCGTTCGCCAGTCACTACAGTAGCTTGCGTAAACAGTGTGCCTGCAGAACACTCCGTTCCCCAGTAACTACAGTGGCATACGTAAACAGTGTACCTGCAGAATACTCCGTTCGCCAGTCATTATAGTAGCATGCGTAAACAGTGTGCCTGCAGAATACTCCGTTCGCCAGTCATTATAGTAGCTTGCGTAAACAGTGTACCTGCAGAATACTCCGTTCGCCAGTCATTATAGTAGCTTGCGTAAACAGTGTACCTGCAGAACACTCCGTTCGCCAGTTACTACAGTAGCATGCGTAAACAGTGAACCTGCAGAATACTCCGTTCGCCAGTCACTACAGTAGCTTGCGTAAACAGTGTGCCTGCAGAACACTCCGTTCCCCAGTAACTACAGTGGCATACGTAAACAGTGTACCTGCAGAATACTCCGTTCGCCAGTCATTATAGTAGCATGCGTAAACAGTGTGCCTGCAGAATACTCCGTTCGCCAGTCATTATAGTAGCTTGCGTAAACAGTGTACCTGCAGAACACTCCGTTCGCCAGTCATTATAGTAGCTTGCGTAAACAGTGTGCCTGCAGAATACTCCGTTCGCCAGTCATTATAGTAGCATGCGTAAACAGTGTACCTGCAGAATACTCCGTTCGCCAGTCATTACAGTAGATTGCGTAAACAGTGTACCTGCAGAACACTCCGTTCATCAGTCATTATAATAGCTTGCATATACAGTGTACCTGCTGAATAATAATGCCGAAGGTTATAGGTTCTCAGACGCATATTTTTGCAGCGGAATTTGGTTAGAGTTTTGAAGTGAATGTCGGGAACATAATATGTAAATTAGGTAATACAAACATTCGACGTGACAAGCGATATTATATACAGAGACATTATAGCACAAGAAAAGAAAGGAGGAGACTCAAACCTACCAATAATTCTATGATAATTCTTCTGTACATAACAAAAGGTACGTAACAATATTTCTTTGTAAAGCTATGTAGCGTATATTTACTTTTAGAGCTGTCCAGATTTGCTTATGTGCACCTTGTTATTGTAGTAATCGATTGCAGAATCAAGTCGATGTCCTCGTACTAGCTCACATCCCCGGCCTATTTGCCATGCTGTAGTCAACTTGGGTAATCGGTCCCCAACATTACAAGCCTAGTAATGTATATTTATTATTTATTTGTTTATCAACAGTAAAATACGGTACCACTGTTTCTTTTAAAAAGTGGCTTTGACGTAATGTAGTGAAGATTCAGTGTGATTTTGAGAATACTTGGTTTTTCCAAATCCCTTCATATTATGCAACATATTGTATTTTTTTCTTTTATGTCAATGCTTTTTCTATAGGCTATTGTGAATGCAAATAATCAGAGTAGTTAAATTCATACACTTATTCAATTACTGGACTATTAGTTTCTATTCTTAGACTACATTATGTATACTGTACATTCGTATCAGAATATGCTATTACCTTTGATACAGACATAACTTATGATATATTATATTTTATTTAAGTTGAATACCGTTAATTGTAAAAAAAAAATGTTTCAATTTCCGTGAGAAAGGTCTCAAAATGGCTTTCATTGTACAGGGTGTCCGACAAGTCCCATATCATAGGGTAAATTATAATACGTGTTCGATACAAGCGTCTCCAAGTTCATTACATGTCTAGAGGGGAAACTTCATGCTATTGAGTTTGCAGTGTAACATACAGAGGTGTGAAAATTATTAGAATAATCTTAATTTTAAAGGTTTTTTAATAGTTACTTCACAAATATTCATTGAATTGATGAATATTGGTATATAATATTACTATACTGATGTAGGATATATTTACTACTAACAATGCCGGAAAGCATTGTTGTACATTGGTGTTTTTCTTATTTTACAATTGTTATGGGAATTCAGAAATTATTATATTATGTTGGCGGAATTGGAAACATAAAAAATTGATTAAGAAATGCTTTAAACAAATTGTTCTTTGCGTTTGCATTGTTGTGAAGGTTCAAATGAACGTATACATCTGTTTTGTGCATATAATTTTTTATGTTTCCAATTCCTCCAACATAATATAATAATTTCTGAATTCCCGTAACAATTGTAAAATAAGAAAAATACCAATGTACAACAATGCTTTCCGGCATTGTTAGTAGTAAATATATCCTGCATCAGTATAGTAATATATACCAATATTCATCAATTCAATTAATATTTGTGAAGGAACTATTAAAATATCTTTAAAATTAAGATTATTCTAATAATTTTCACACCTCTGTATCAGCGGTGATTTTACGACACTTTTCCTCGATCTGTGTTCATAGATGTTACAGATCACGAATCTTCACTTCGTACACCTTTTCCTTCAGATAACACCATAAGACAAAGTCAAGGGGGCTTAAGTCTGGCGATCTTGGAGACCATTCTCTGGGTCCTTTGCGTCCTATCCACCGATTACGGAAGTTCTCGTCGAGCCAATTTACAAATTTTATGATATCGCCTATTATGAGGAATTTGTCGGACACTCTGTATATTGTAACAGCAGGAAATAAGATAAATGAATTGAAATTGAGTACATTATTATAATTGATTTAATTTTAAATTTAATAGCGTACAGTATTTGGACATTTTGTGCATATTCCCTTGTATATTTCAGAACGTTTAAAAAATGAAATTAAAATTATAATTTACTGCAATTTCACGGATTTAATGGTTTGGCTCTTTCTTGACATATATGCATATTTTTCCTGAATCAATAGTAAGCAACATTTGTACAGACATGATCACAATGAGATTACTTAGAAACAAATGAAAACAGATACTCATGAAGCGTGTAAAAATTTATAGGAACCATAATTTATTCCTCGTTCAATGTGAAAGTAGGTACAAATGAAGATTAGATGCTCCATTTGCGTGGGGTGTTTGTATTAATCACCCTAATCTGTATATTTTCACCCTGATAATGCGTTATCGAATGTGTAATATTAATTTAGACTATAAACTTCGTTTCTCTATATTAAATATGTTGAATTGTTTCAGTCTGTTCCTTAAGGCATACTTGTCTATCAACAAACAACTTGTAAACAACAAGATTGCAGATATCCACCCTATATCGAAAAGTTATGAAAGTGCTTTAATTTCACAATGGGGAAAACCACTAAAAAGTTCTCAGTATTTCCAAGTGGTAAGTAAAATAATATTATATTAGTAAGTTTAACAAATTTAAACCGAATTTTTCATTCTGTTTTCAAATACATGCAGAAAAGGGAAAGTATTTTGATGCTGCAGGAAATTTAGTTAAATATTTTTTTTCATATTATTCGTTATACTTTCATGTTTAGAATTGTGTTTAAATTTTAAAATTGATACCCATAACATTAGGTTGTGAAATGAGCTATGCTGAAAAATTATATTTACAAATTTTAATGAAAATTCCTCTCTAATGCACATTTCACATATTGAAACAAAATTACAGACACATGATGGATTTAGTCTCTATCGATAGAATTGAGCCGTGGTCCATTTCATTCACTTTATAAACGACTGTTGTCTTATGCTGTAAGGCTTTAGTTTTAACTATTTCATCGCTTTCCAAGCTGATGACTTTGATACGCCTGCCTTCTTAATGATTTCATGGGAAATTGTTCTACCCAACAGCGAAGGTTTTCAAGTTTTTCTTTTGCTGAAACGAGATTTATGCTCTTTATTTTTTATTTAAAAATGAGACGGTTTCTCTCACTCTTCCCATTAAATTCTGAACTGTTGAATCGGATGGCTGCTGAACGCCAGTATACGAGTACATATAGCCTTAGATATATAGCAAAATTATTTCTGTACGATTTATTCGTAATGTACGTAGTGTCGTGCAATATTCGAACATGAGAGGGAATATCGAGATACTACAAACCTCACTCTACTCCATAGGCATCCCAACAGTACGTGGAAATGAAGCATTTAAACTAAAATAACAGAGTCCGTTGAAAACCGGTCAGAGGTCTCTCCACACTTTGATCGTCGTATCAGAAACCACCTAAATGCTACATTCCCCGATCGCTGGATTGGCAGGGGTGGGCCGGTACCGTGGCCACCTCGATCACCGGACCTAACCCCACTGGATTTCTTTTTGTGGGGAGACGTGAAACGTTTTGTGTATGAGACACCGATCGATACGGCAGAAGACTTAGTTGCTCGCGTTGTTGAAGCTGCACATGTTATTAGAGACAATGTTGGCCTTTTTGAGCGTTGCAGACACTCCACAGTACGAAGGTACCAGTTGTGCATTGCCTTCAATGGACGGCAGTTTGAACACCGCCTCTAAAACGATAATTTGTTCTCGTTCCTTCTGGATTACACTAACACTTACGTACACAATAAACGGCGCATCTGCCAAAGTTTTGTCACTTACAAAAGATGTTTGTTTTTATCTACTTCATCCCTGAAACGTTGTAAACGTTATTTTTAACACTCTGTATAGAATAACTAGACTCTTCTATTTTCCAATTATATGAATTACAAAAGAAAAAATATCTATGTCCACCGGTATGGAGTAACGGTTAGCACATCTAACCGTGAAACTAGAGCGCCCGCGTTCAAATCCTGGCTGGGGCAAGTCAGCTAGTTGAGGTTATTTCCGGGGTTTTCCCTCAACCCATTAAGAGCAAATGCTGGGTAACTTTCGGCGCTGGATCCCGGACTCATTTTGCTGACATTATCACCTTCATCTCATTCAGTCGATAGATAACTATAGCAGTTGATAAAGCGTCGTAAAATAACCCATTAAAATACTCATTTCGACTCAAGTTATCCCGAGAATGGTTACTCTAAGTGTTTCTGTTCATCACAGAAAATATAACATGTTCTATGTTGTATTAATAGTTATGAGTCGATACAAATTAATTACAAATTGTTTAATCAATTACTTGTTAGTAGCTGATTTGTTAATTGTAGCTTATAATGAAAATTATTATGCAATTTATATTGCGATGTTCAGTAACAACACTGAAGTCTGCTGAAGTGTAATGTATAACTAATTTAATTAAACCAAATTTACGGAAAAATGTGTAATATGAGTCAAGTGAAACTTCTGAATTTATGCAGGATGTCTCTGGAGGAATGTAAAATACTTCAGGATAATGCAATTTGGATTACTCTACATCGATTTAAGCTCATATACTTATGTCCTAAATGTAACGGTTGGGAATTTACTGATAGGCGAACTTTTAAATGGAGAGAGTTATTATAGACGTATTTCTAAGTTCAGACCATTGTGATATTGCAAATGCTGCATTTTGTGTTCTTACAATAACTTTATTTCATATATCAGTACCCGTTCTCTTTCTGACCTCAATGAAACTTGGTAGCTTGCCAGTTCCAGATAACATCCAGTAAACATGGAAAAACACAGCTAGATGGAACTCTTCGATTGGGAAAACGTTGTCTGAATTTCTCAACAGCAGCCAATGGATTACCATCACAAAATCCAGAAACAAAAAGCATGGCTGCATATTCACTATGTCAATGCACGAATGAAGTATGAAGTGAACGTGTATTCAGTTTTGTGTTTTGCGCTGGCGTTGCGGTGCTCAGACGCTGTCGTGTGCAAAACATCTGGCGTAACATGTCAAGGATAGGCTACTACACGGAACCGCAAGATATTCCAGTATCCCTAACCTTAATTTCTACCCAACCGTTAGACTTCGGACATAGCTATATCAGGTAAAATCTATGTACGTTAATCTTAAAGTATTTTACATTCCTCCTGAGACACCCTGTATAAATGAAATCAGTTGAAGGACATTTCTTTTATTCATTTCATTATGCATTGTTTTTTCCTTTGTCTTTGTGTTCCTACGTTTTTTCACAGGTACCAGAAAACCAAAAGGACTACGATCCGATTGGAAGGCCTGTGGTACATAAGGCAGCATTCAAGCAAGCAACAGGTGAGGTTAACACATTAATTTATCTACGACCACTGATTATAAATAGCAATGGGTCGAAAACAAATAATATTTCAAAGTATACCTCTATTTTTGATTGACATATGGAATTTATTAGTCCTTGTTTATTATTTATTTATTTATTTGTTTATTTATTTATTTATGTCTATAATAGGGCAAAGCCCGAATTACAATAGACAGTATAGATATTTTTTTAAAAAGACATAGAATTGTATATAAGATGAAAAAGAGATAAAACAGATACAATTGCAAGATACAAGTGTAATTACAAATTGAAAATTAAAAGTGGAAAAAAAAAGATACTACCTAAATAAAAGACACAGATGTAGATATAAATGAAAAATACCAAATAAAAATAAATTAAAAAGACTTAAGTATAGGTATCATAGCCAGAAATGTAAAATGTAACTATAATTGACAAATTAAAGATTAAATATAACACTATATTGTAGGCCTAATAGGCTTAATTTATTTATTTAAGAAATTCACTACTACTGAACACGTGTTCCAATTAGTAGGATATCTGATTATAACTATAGACAGACAGACAGACAGACAGACAGACAGACAGACAGACAGACAGACAGACAGACAGACAGACAGACAGACAGACAGACAGACAGACAGACAGACAGACAGACAGACAGACAGACAGACAGACAGACAGACAGACAGACAGACAGACAGACAGACAGACAGACAGACAGACAGACAGACAGACAGACAGACAGACAGACAGACAGACAGACAGACAGACAGACAGATAGATAGATAGAACTTTATTGTCGATGGCATAATGTATGCATAGACATGGTCAAATATATACAATTACAATTTAATGTAAAATAAGTCAAATATAAAAAAAAAACTTATTCATTTCAACGGCCCATGCGTGCATCCTCAAGACTGTAGGGACACAATTTTATTAATTTCGTTTTTACATAATTCTTAAATTTCAGAGAATTTTTTGTATATTTGATGTCATCAGGCAAACTGTTGTATATTTTAATACCAAAGACCATATATGTTCTACTAGTGTTTGTAAGATGGTGTGCTGGAATAGTTAAACTATTTTTGTTACGAGTGTCGTAGGTATGGAAATCACAATTTTGATGAAAATCAGACAGATTTTTATAAATTAGTAGTAAAACATTAAAAATGTATAAACCATAAACAGTAAGAATATTATATTGTAAAAAATGTTCCCTACAAGAGGTCCTACTGTCAACACCCGCTATGCATCTGACAATACGCTTTTGAGCAATAAATATATCATTCAGCATGGTTCCAGATCCCCAAAAACAAATACCATATGAAAGCCTTGACTCGACGTGTGCGAAATAATAAGACATTAATACATCGTGATTTATTATCGTCCTCAAAATTCTGATTTGATAACAAATGCTATTGAGCTTAGAAATTAAACTTGTGCAATGGGGTCTCCAAGACAAACAATCATCAAATGTAACGCCCAAGAATTTAGTAGTTTCCCATTTACATAAGTATTGATCTTGAATAGAAATATTGATGTCCTTCAAATTTCTCTTTTGAGAATTGTGAAAGTAAATATATCCGGTCTTATTAACATTTAAGTGAAGCAGATTGCTATCAAACCATGTTTTGAGATCTTTTAACAGGTCACAACAGGTTGTCTCTAAATCCAGTTCCTCTCCATCTTTTACAATGACAGAAGTATCATCAGCATACATACACATAAAATGATTTCTTACATACATGGGTAAATCGTTTACATATAAAAGAAACAATATAGGGCCCAGAACAGAGCCCTGAGGAACACCCACATCAATATGTACATTCTTGGATCTATATTTATGTGTAAAATTATTTATTTTATGATCCTTGTGTAGTATTTCCACATATTGATATCTGTTTTGAAGATAAGAGGCAAACCATTTTAAAACTATCCCACGAATACCATATCTTTCAAGCTTAGCCAGAAGAAGGTTATGATTCACACAGTCGAAAGCTCTGCTAAGATCGCAAAAAATTCCAACAGGAGGCTTACCATTGTCATACATCGATTTGTCAGTAAACTTAAAATTACTAGCATTGTGTTCAAAATTAGAACCATTTAAGTGAGAGATAACTTGTGCTGGTGCATCTTTAAAAAATTTGTTGAAATTATCAACTATATCTTGAGGATTTTTCGTAATAACATCATCAATTTTCAGAGAAATATTTTCATGTATATTTTGACGATTTGTTACCTTTCTGATTATTTTCCAAGCCATACTACCTTTATTCAGTGCATTATCCAACATATTACTGTAGTAATGTCGTTTGGTGTTATTAACCAATATTCTATGGTTACGCTTAGCATTTTTATAAACAATATCACATTCCGGATAAACTTTAGATAGAAAAAATAATTTCTTAAGATACATGCTTGAATATTTAACTTCGTTGTTAACCCAGTATCTAGAGGATTCAGAAGATTTACAGAATTTGACAGGAAAACATATGTTAAAATAATACATTAATACATTATAAAAATAACTAAATTTATCATAGAAATGTGATAGTTCAAAGACATCTATCCAATCCTCTCCAGCCACCATATTTAAAAATTTCTCACAATTGGTTAAATTAAAAATTCTTTTAGGATATATAGAATTATTTCTAAATACATCATTACAATAAAATTCATATAAAATAGTACGATGATCAGAAAACGCATTGTCAATGACACAGCAGGTGTCCCTAGCATCCACCTTGGTAAAAATGCTATCGATCGTAGTAGCGCTATTTTCGGAAACACGCGTAGGCCATTGAACTCTATGCGTAAGGCCAAAGACAGATAACAAGTTACTAAAATCAATAAAATCTTTTGAGGGCTGATAACAATTCAAGTTAAAATCTCCACATAAAATGATATTTACAGTTGGTGTATATAAACTATGTAAAACACTGTAAATACCATCGAAGAATATATTAAGTTTACCACTAGGTGATCTATAACAGACCAAAATAATATAAGAAACACCATTAATTAACCATTTTAGACCACAAATTTCAATATGTTTATCAATGCAAAAAGCATTTAAATCGATAACACATGTGTCCAGTCCCAACTTAGTCCAAATAGCAACACCACCATGTAAAAATTCATTCCGACAGTAAAAAGTAGACAAGGTAAAGTTATTAAAATTACATGATTGAATGGAATCTGAAGTGACCCAAACTTCAGTGAAACATAAGAATTTTAAATTACTGGCATCAGATAAAAAATCAATCTCAATATCGTTAATCTTATTTGAAGAAATACCACGAATATTAAGTAACAATAAATCCGGGTCAAATATCACTCTTTTGGAGGCAACCTCTGACGAATGTGAAAAAACTTGCCGATACATGCGCCATACGGCAAAATTGAAGGATTCATGGCATTTCTAAAATTACTCTCATAAATTGTGACCTTAAAGGAAGAATATTGTTTTGTATTTCTTCCGAACAATTGTTCACATATTACTTCTGGAAATTTTGAAATTAACATTCTCTTTATATCAGTTACGGTAATGTCAGGGTCTATTCTATATACATGTAGATCAACACATTTAGGTACTGTTTTATGCCACTACACTTATTATTACCCACTATTTGAACACGAGAATTTGTACGTTTCTTCGGTTGAACAGTCTTCCACTCATTGCCCGAATTATTATAGTCATCTCTTACATGACTATGAACAACTTTATCAGTATTAGGTCGATCTAGAGCTCCTTTAACTATATCACTATACAAATTTGTATTGGTCCGAACAGATGTAGATTGTTCTGAACTATCTTGTATCTTACATTCGTCATTTCGTATAACCTCACATGTTTTTGACCTCGATTTATCAGTTAACTCATTTCCCGACTCGATAGATGTGCATACATTATTTAAGTTCACACTCGTAGAAGCAACACTTTCCAATTTATCAAGTTTAATACTATTAGTTTGTTCTTTATTTGCTGACGTGCACTGATCAAAGTCGTCGAGTTCACTACTATTAGTAATTACGTCGACAATCTTTGATTTTGCAGGCATTTCCGCTTGTTTCACTAACAACTTGATTTTGTCTTGAAGCTCACTAATAATTATGTCCTTCTGCTTAATTATTTCGTCCTTTTGTTTAATCACGTAATTGAAAATGCGCACATCAATTTTATTTTCAGAATCAGAAAGCTCTGATAGAGCATTCTGTAAATCTTCGTCAATATCCACTGAATTTTCCGAACTGTGTTCAAGTATACTTACAGTTTCACTAGCTTCACTATTTTTGCAGCACTTAATGGTTTCTTCATCAATAAATTGAATAGAATTAATTGACTTTGCACAACTAGGATGGTAACTGTTTTCGCAATCAGAACATTTCAAACCATTCACCAGCTTAGCTTTACAGCGCTTGCAGCATACAGTGCTAGACGAGTTGTTCTGAGGACCCATGACTAGTGCGGAGCAGTACACAATACGTCCGTCTCGTTCGCTGGCTCGACGACAGCTATAACTAACATGCAACTAAAATTTAACATATCATGAAACTATTGCTGTAATTATATATCAGTATTGTGTTATAATTGCTGAAAGTGATGTCCGTGAACATTCACATATTCCAGACAACTTTTGATGAAATAATTATTCACATAGTACTTAAAAAGTAGAGTATACGAGAATAACCCCCACACTATATAATCTTGGGGACAATATAGGAACAGAAATTGTAAGCATTGCGGAAATACGTAGAATTTCTGCGTGTGAAAAACAATTTCATCACAAGATATCAGGAGTGTTTGAATGCAGATGGACACCACTTTGAACAACTCTTATAACACAGATTAGTACTCATTACGAAATAAAAATATAATCATGTGCATGCTATTACTAATAAGTTAATATATTAGTAAAACTATAGTCACTACGTTTTTACCTTAAAACAGAGGTCTCCAAAACGCGTATGGTCATTCGTGATCCCTATGCTGCCCGCCGAACACAGTGTGCCTCAACAGATGGGAGCGGTCAGTGAGGGATTGCGGCAACGATCTCCCTTATGTTTACAAATAATAACATCGAAAGGATAAGAAATATCATACGTTTGTATATTATTTTGACATACTAGGAAGCTTCTACTTTTGATTGGGGAATATTCAATAATGGAATAATTCATTTCGCATTACATCTAGAAGACATTCTGTATGCACGATTTACAATTGCTCATTCTGTAAAGGGCTTCATTGATTTTCCAATATTCCAAGTTAGAATATAGCTAGCAAGAAGTTTTTTTGTTTAAGACTGAGGATACGTGTGTGATTTGTGTTTGTATTTTCATGTTTCAAATTTATCAAAATATTTGTATGTATTTCACCTAAAATGAATCGAAAACTGTAAGTATATCTTGCGAAGCTGAGTGTAAACGTATCGTAATATAGTGATTATTATGTATAACCAACAGTTATACAGACGTCCCAAAATAATTTATTTTCACATGTTGAATTTTAACACACTCAAGATTTTTCGACTAAATTAAACATTTCATATTCTTCCCACTAACACGAAAATATATTTTTCTTCCCTTTCATCCTTGAATGTACTACATCCATGATTAGAAGACAATGTGAAACGGTGGAACACTCCGACCAACACAATGATAATGGCAGTCCGCCACTGCTCTTCGTTTGCGCATAAACATTGAGTACAGTACAGGTGGGGATGGGTGAGGCGGAGCGCGCTCATTACGTACTGGCTTCGGTCCCGTCCAGGGGCTTACTCGCGAGTACGGTTTTGGAGACGTCTGCCTTAAAATATATCTTCCTTAATTTGAAGGTTATCTACGTTTTTTCTCGGCAATATAATCATTTTCAACATGAAGTGTACTAGATTTATTTGTATAATGCTATGAACTTTAAGTGATCAGATGTAAGAAGCAAGTCATTTTTTGAATTGAAAAAGACTGAACTACAAGTATTTCAACTTTTGTCAGTTATGCAGAAAATTTATCTTGGAGAATAAAAATAATACAACATTACTCCAGGCTGCCAAACCCTGTGTTAAATATGAGTGCTGTCAACAATGCTTAATGTTTTCCTACGTATGAATGATTTCATTACATTTATACTGCAAATATATGTAAATCTAACCTACAGGTTCTAAAAATGTATTAATGTTAAATGTCTGAAATATAGTTAAAGTTCGATTTCACCAACATGTTACTAATCCAAAAGTAACTAATTGTAATTTACCTTAAATACAGAAGTTAAATCATATTTAATTCATTTATATTTCACCAAACTAATACGCATTTCAAATGAAGTCAATTAATTTAATTCCCAATTAAGTCATCACGGGCTTCGCAATCATAGTAAAATAGTAATTCCGAAGGTCATGTGGCTTGTTAATGTAAGCAGTGACCTTTATAGCGAGTTCATTTAAAGGCTTAGGTATTTTCTGCGCATGTTGGGAAGCCTACTTGCAACACGTCAACTCTTGCATGAAGTTGAATATGTGTAATAATATGTACATAAACAACACTAGATGTCTAATGGAGGAAGCTAAACATTGTTTGAACAACCTTCAAATCGATGAAACTGAACACCTAACTTCTACGAGTGGAGTAATAAACACCAGAAAAATGAGGACCGAATTACGCCAGCGAGAGTACAACGCATGGTGCAACTTACCTCAAAAGGAAAAAGGCGTTATTCTGTACAGTGAATTCACGCCCTCTAACAAATGGATAACTAAGCCCGATGGAATGACTAGCGGTGAATGGAAGGAGGCTATCAAGATGACTGCCAACGTAAGCGCTGTAAGAGCCATACCCGGTAGGTCTCAGGACAACCACTGCAGGCGATGCCTCAGTGAGATAGAAACCCTTGGACATGTCCTGGGAGCCTGCCCTTATGGCGAAACATTGCGTATACATAGCACCATGCAATTAGAACTAAATTGGCCGATGACCTTAGAAAACTAAAATACACCGTCTATGAAGAAGTCCACGGAACCGCCGACAATGGCAGTAACAGACGAATTGACATAATCGCCATTAGCGAATCCTTGTCTCAGGGTATGATAATCGACCCCACCATCAGGTTTGAAACGTACAAAGGACAGCCTGAAGACGTACATGAGGAGAAACGAGCAATCTACGTTCCAACCATCCCGTATTATAAAGGTAAATACCAACTTCACGATATCAGTGTTACGGGATTGATGTTTGGAGCAAGAGGAACGATACCCAACTTCTGTTCTCAATTCTGTAAGACCCTAGTACTGCACAAATCTTTTCTGAACGAACTGGCCCTCCTCATAATTAGAGAGTCAGTCAAACTTTTACGGAACCACGTATATGGACTCTAATTCAGTGTATGGAAAAAACTGACGCACCATTATCATTTTTTTTTTCCTTCTTAGCTTTCATTGATTATTTACTTGAATTTTTTTTCTTCTGTAAACTGCCATTGTTTGTTTGTGTATTTGTTTGCCTTTTTTCCTACTCTTTTAGCTCTCATCATCTATTTGTTCTTGTATTGTTTTGTATGCTTTGTCTAATGGCAGCCTCTAATTTGAGGAAGCTCCGATAAATAAAAAAAATATTGTACAACATATATGTAAATCTAACCTACAGGTTCTAAAAATGTATTAATGTTAAATGTCTGAAATATAGTTAAAGTTCGGTTTCACCAACATGTTACTAATCCAAAAGTAACTAATTGTAATTTACCTTAAATACAGAAGTTAAATCATATTTAATTCATTTACATTTCACTAAACTAATACGCACTTAAAATAAAGTCAATTAATTTAATTCCAAAGTAAGTATCACAGCCTTCGGAATCATAGTATAATAGTAATTCCGAAGGCCACGTGCCTTGTTAATGTAAGCAGTGACCTTCACAGTGAGTTCATTTGTTATATTACGACGACATTATAAACAGAGGTAACCGCAAAACATACTGAAATCATCGAAAACTAAAAAACGGATGGGCATACTACTTTAGGAGAAAAGAAGAAAGGTTGGAAATAAAGAAAGAGATATTTAAATGCTATAAAACCGCATCCCAATGTCTTAAGCAATATTGAAGATAAGCGGGACATTATGAAAGTAGATACAATAAAATATCATGCAACAAGCAAAATTGAAACACTTCATGGATTTGCACTGTGCCTTCAAACGTAATATTAGGTGAAACAGCCTGTGCTTGCTATTGTACGCCAACATGAAACTTCAGCTTTCTAAATCTTAAAACTAATCCTCCATTTTTATTATTATTATTTTTAGGGGAAGCCGTGTACTGCGATGACCTGCCGCATTATGAGAATGAGCTGTACTTGGCCCTTTTAGTGAGTTCTCGGCCCCATGCTCGAGTTCTATCAACAGACGCCAGTCGTGCACTAGCCATGGAGGGTGTCCACGCATTCTTCTCAGCTGACGACCTGACACCTGAACAAAACACTCACGGCTTAGCAAGGGATGAACACGTGTTTGCTCCTGGTGAAGTAAGTCTAGTTTGTTCAAATATTAATTCATAATTTTCTAACCAAGGGCAGGTCCTTCTGCAAACCAGCATTCTCCAATCTTCCCTTCTTTGCTGCCTTCCTCTTACGATCCGTAGGCTATATCTTAATGTCGTCTATCATCTGATATCATCTTCTGCCCCCAAGCATTTTTTTCCGTTCACCATTACTTCCAGTGCATCCTTCAGTAGACAATTTATTCTTATCCAGTAATCCAGCTATTTTTTTCTCTTCCTGATCAATTTCAGGATTTCTTATTCTTCACCCACTCTTTCCAACACAGTATCATCATCGCTATGTCCATATTTCTACCCATAGACAGACAGACAGACAGACAGACAGACAGACAGACAGATAGATAGAACTTTTATTGTCGAAGGCATAATATATGCATAGACATGGTCAAATATATACATTACATTAAATTTAAAATATGTCAAATATAAAATACATTATTCATTTCATTTCAAGGGCCCATGCGTGTATCCTGTAGGTCATACATGGGCACAATTTTCGGTTACGTGAGGCACTCGATTTGAAATAGTTTGTTTACTAGGAGAGGAGACTGCAGAGTAGGATGGGAAATATAAACTGCTGTGACCTGCGTCACCTTATCGTAATCGCTAAGGCGGTCAGTGGCGAATTATTAGGAAAGCGCTTGGTTAACGTGAGAGACTCGAAAACTTTTATTCAAATTGGCAAATTAATTCGGCAGCTTTAATCATAAACCTCTTTACTATTTCTCCATCACTGAATTGATTTAAATCACAGGCGAGAAATTGCGTAACTAGCCAATAATATTCCATCACGTTCTCTACGTTTATTTTCTTGAATATTCTGGCGCTTATCAAGATTACTTAATAGATTTGCACGCTCTCGACATAAAATAATTTCAGAAAATCATATTTCGTTTCCTACGCACATTTAATATATATATATATATATATATATATATTTTTAAATTTCTTTTGGAAATAATACGTACACACAACATTTAATTCCTCGTACCTTTTAATGCAGCGTATTTAAGGTATAATGTCGTATTTAGTATACTATGCAAATGTTAAGACCATAAATTTTCTTCTGAATAGTACGAAAAATAACATTTAATTTGTCTTACCTTCTAATTCAGCATGTTCTTTATGACATAAGGAGTAATGTCGTTGTATATTAAATTTATTAATGCCTAATAGGATTTTCGAGCATAACATACATCGTATGTTCTCCCCTTCTAAACAGCAAAAAAACTCTTCCTCCCATTTCTCATGAAATAATCGTTTTCTAACGCGTACACACTGCTTTGATAATGCCATTATGCCACCACTGATATTGCTTATGAAACTGATATAGAACCTGCCCACGCCTAGGAGCTACGTGAGGGAGGAACGGGGACTGTGGAGATGATGTCACTCAGAGCGATAAGCTCTGTGAAGGTCAGTGAGGCACAAATTCTCAAGTGAGGCACGATGCCCATCTAGAGTCTAGATTGTAGGGACACAAATTTATTAATTTCATTTTTATATAATTCCTGAATTTGTGAGTATTTTTTGTAAATTTGATGTTCTCAGGCAAACTATTGTAGATTTTGATACCAAAGACCATATAGGTTCTGCTAATATTTGTAAGATGGTGTACTGGAATCAAACTATTTTTGTTACGAGTATCATAAGTATGAAAGTCTCTATTTTGGTGAAAATCAGACAGATTTTTATAAATTAGTTGTAAAACATTAAAAATATGTATACCATAAACAATGAGAATATTATACTGTAAGAAATATTCCCTACAAGAGGTCCTACTGTCAACGCCCGCTATACACCCGACAATATGCTTTTGAGCTATAAATATATCATTCAGCATGGTTCCAGATCCCCAAAAACAAATGCCATATGAAAGCCTTGACTCAACGTGTGCAAAATAAAAAGACATTAACACACCATGATTTATTGTCGTCTTCAAAATTCTGATTTGATAACAAATACTGTTAAAATGTCACACTCCATACAAAGGACTTCACTAGCTTCTTCCTTAGTTCTTTTTCCAGAGTTCAGCAGAAAAATAATGACTAAAATAAGTACATTAACAATTTGAGTAAATCAAAAGGTAGGAGGTGAAATATGATGGAGAAGAAATGGAGACTACAATTTTTTGTGTTGAATAAAATACCAACTTGCTTTGAACCTTGCAGGTAACGTGTGTGGGGCACGTTCTTGGAGCTGTGGTTGCAGAGACCAAGCACTTGGCTCAACAGGCCGTCCGATCAATTGTTGTGGAATATGAAGACTTGTACCCAGCCATAATAACCCTCGAGGTAAACGACTTTATATCTATACTGTTTTCGCTGTAAGAAAAATCCTAATGTAAACATAAGCACGTTGCTGTCATACCCGTGATTGGCTCTCAGCCGAAACACTCACTTGACGCAGGAAAATATAGCTCGTATTTGGAAACCACAATCTTGTATTATTTGGAAATAAAAAATTGAATTCTAGTTGTTAAATACGATGAAACATTTAACTCCACTCATATGTAAAACGCTATGTAAAAGAAAAGCTAATTTTATATTTTGTTATGTACTCTGAACGCGGATGAATACCAACAGTAATACCGAGGTAGTCTGTTCTTGTAACAAGCTGGCGTCACTTGAACTCGTACCGTAGTTCACGTAAGCACGTGGTACTGAAGTATGGCTTCTGTATCCTCAACTGTCCAATTTGAAGACGTAAGACTTAAAAAATAATTTAATTACTGTAATTATAAAGTAAATGTTTCCTAAGCAAACGAATGCATAGTAGTGAGGTTAGGCCTACTTGACGAGTAACGGGAAATGTTTAACATGGAACAGAATGTACAACAGTAGGCGGGAACACGTACTGAGAATCTATGGCGCCAAACAGTGGCCAATGACGCCTCACTTCAGTCACGTGCTATTGTTTACATTAGGATTTTTCTTACAGCGAAAAGATTATACACTAGTGGCTTGTGCAGCAAATGCTGATAAACTATATCCATAAGAGGTTCAAATAAAAATTGTTCAGATTTATTTTCAATGAAGAATATGAGATATTTTGAAAGTTATTTGCTTCCATAATAGTGAAACATACTCCCTCTGAATGTTTTTTATGCCAAATACTTTTCCTTGAACCTATCCGTCTTCAGTTCTTGAGTTTCAATGCGAAATCGCAAGTAACAATGTTAGGACGATCAGCGAGTTTTTCATGTAGGAGTAATGCAGTAGCTATTTCAGGTCATTGTGGATTGTAGGTGAGAGTTAAGAAAATTTCAGGTTCAATTAAACTAAAGAAATACGAAATTCATTTTGATTTAGTTTATTTTTATTTATTTTATTGGGTTATTTTACGACGCTGTATCAACATCTAGGTTATTTAGCGTCTGAATGAAATGAAGGTGATAATGCCGGTGAAATGAGTCCGGGGTCCAACACGGAAAGTTACCCTGCATTTGCTCGTATTGGGTTGAGGAAAAACCCCGGAAATAACCTCAACCAGGTAACTTGCCCCGACCGAAATTCGAACCTGGTTTCGCAGCCAGACGCGCTGACCGTTACTCCACAGGTGTGGACTTGATTTAGTTTAAAGACGCAGCTAAAGCATGACTCATTGCTACCTAGGAAAATTAGAGAATAACACATATAAATATTTGCATCACACTGCCATTAAATATATGAAAAAGACCCACATCACTTGATTAACAACGTAATAAATATAAAAATATTTCATTTTTAATAACAATATTGTTACCTTATGTAAGTTTTATAGTTTTCAGTAACATTATAGATAGCCGTTACTCAGTAAATTATAGAAATGAAGATCTAATTAAAAATATTCTTTCTCTGCGTCTATTTATATAAAACCCCAAAAGGTTTCACTTTCATATAATTAATATAGCATTAATGTGTGTAATCAGTGATAAATAGGTCTACTCACATAATTGCATTAACTATAATAATATTTCATTTTTAATGGTAATAATCTCATAAAACATTTTATGCTCGACCATGCCGAAATGTAGTAATTATACACCTGGTAGCTGTCCCTTAATACATGTCATTAAAGTACACCTACTCATTAAAGTACAGGTGTTCAGCCAATGACAAGTCAGCTTACAGGTGTTCAGCCAATGACAAGTCAGCTTTGTACCGTTATAAAACCGCAAGTATCGATTATTCTCAGATATGCAATCGAAAGAGAATTAGCGAAAAGTCACGGAGGCTGGAAATCCAATACTGTCGCAGAAGGTTATGTTCTGTTACTATAATAATTAGCGTTAATTGTAAATAATATTCAAATAAATTCAATTTGTCATCTCGTTTTTCAATGTCTAATTTAATTTCAATGTTATATCAAAGTTAATATTTAGTTTACTCTGTAGGTTCTTATAGGCTATCAAGGTCAATGTGGACATCTGTTCCTCGGAAAAAAATCAATACTTTCGCGTCTGCGCACATCTCACAATTTACGAGGTATTGCTCTAGGTCAGTTAGATACAAATAAAATGAATAATTTCAAGTTAGAAATATGGTCGAGCATAAAAAGTCGTATGAAAGTCGCCTATAATGGTAATTAAAAAGCTCGCAGGAAAATTATGAAACTCGCTTGCGCTCGTTTCATAAACATCCATACTCGCTTCTTAATTACTACCATTATAGGCTCGTTGCATAATGTACTATTTAAGTTTTGCAGTTATTAATATCCAATACACAGCTGTACCCGGAAAACTACAGACCAGAGAATCAGACCTGTAAATTATTTTTTATTCGTTATAAAAAAATTACACAAATGAATATCGACATATTGCCATTATAATGTCAGCAATCCTACAGGTCATGGCCTTAGTGTAATATTGTTTATTGTAGTGTGTGTTTTGTTTTATTCTGAAATGCCATTAGTTCTCAAAACTGACGAAAGATGGATTTTGGAAAATAGAGAAATTATGTAGGAAAACTAATGCTTCACTGAAAGTTACTATTTTTCTGAAAATCCTTGGATGCCAAGTTTCAAAATGACGGGTCATTCATTAAAATCCGTTCAGCCGTTTTTCCATAATTTCCATTACCAGTTCAAATTATATATATGATCTTATACACATAAAGAAACACTATCTATGAAGTGTGGCTTCAAACATGTAAAATTATATTTTCTTACTTCAGGATGCAATAGAGAAGCAGTCATTCCTCGATGAACCAAAGACAATGAGCAGTGGTGATATAGAAGAAGCTTTTAAGAAAGCTGACCACGAACTCTCGGGGGAGGTTAGAATGGGTGGCCAGGACCACTTCTACCTGGAAACTCACTGTGCCATCGCAGTTCCTAAGGGCGAAGATAAGGAAATGGAGATGATCTGTTCATCTCAGTTTCCATCAGAAGTTCAGGTAACTGCTCAGAGATTTAATTATTACAGTGTTCAAATTCATTTTTAGTAGTCATTTTTATGGAATGTAACTGTTCGTTTTGTATCTACTTCAAACACAAGGGACAGACTGGAAATGTGAACGAACCTGGGTCAGTGTGAGAAAGAGGGTTTGGAAAGTTATGTTTAATAAATTCGTACACTGATTCATTTGTATAGTTCGTAGGAGTAATCCTTCAAATCATTTTTGTAAAATAAATTAAACACACTGTATTTTATAGTATTTTATCAATTGACTGGGAACTCAACAAATATACACCATATATAATTTAATTTTTATTTCAGACTGTACTATTTTTCTTAAATTTTGAATAAATGTACTTATTTTCAGTGGCGAAGCTCTTAAGAGGTTTATGAGGCTTAACCTACCCCAAAAGTTTGATTTTTTTAGTAGGTTATT
Organism: Periplaneta americana; assembly: GCF_040183065.1. NCBI lineage: Eukaryota > Metazoa > Arthropoda > Insecta > Blattodea > Blattidae > Periplaneta > Periplaneta americana. The sequence continues at coordinate 184,936,474 of NC_091121.1, read as the reverse complement.
TTACGACGCTGTATCAACATCTAGGTTATTTAACGTCTGAATGAGATGAAGGTGATAATGCCGGTGAAATGAGCCCGGGATCCAGCACCGAAAGTTACCCAGCATTTGCTCATCTTAGGTTGAGGGAAAACCCCGGAAAAAACCCCAACCAGGTAACTTGCCCCGACCGGGAATCGAACCCGGGACACCTGGTTTCGCGGCCAGACGCGCTGACCATTACTCCACAGGTGTGGACAAGTTTGAATTATAATACCTTACTAGGCAGGTCTATAAGTTCATAATAACGCTGTATCGTAACACTTGGTTACACTCCGATCTTTTCATATATTAACTTCACTATTGCCAGTCATTCCAGGATGGAGAGTTTAGTGCCAGAGGCTTGTGGCAGAAGCCTCTAAAAGCATGGCAATGACCTTGACTCGCAAGCTTGAGGAGGGACCGGGGAGGGGGTATTGATTCGCTACATGTCGGTACGAAACGCGGCTAGCCCCCCAATCACAATAATATGTTGCGCTACATTGATGTTCTGTGAATGCGCTGCGTTGTTGAGTGTTAGTTTAATCAAAGTGCACGAGTGTATGTGTTACATATTCATTTTGTGCAAAATAGCTTATATTGAGAGAACATTGAAGTCATTATTTGTAGAATTAAAAGAGAAACCGCTTTCAAGTTGGACGTATAAAAAATGTGCTTATAAAGTTAGGCGATGGACACCATATTTACATATTAAAATAGCAGATGTAAGAAGACAAAATAGAAATTTTCAATTGTTATGGTATAAGAAATATCCTTGGCTAACAGGGTGCTCTGGGACAAATAAGTTATAATGTTTTATCTGTATTCTGTTTGGGGGTGAAAATGAGTGGTCATCATCTTCTTGTGGGATCTTTATCATAAAACATTTTGACAGAAAAGCCGATAAAAAGATACAAGGTTAGCAGATATTTTCAGCTTAATCAGTGTTTGCACCTTAGCTTCACCACTGTTCATTTTTACAATAGATGTTTAATAAACTTTTTTTTTTTTTTAATTTTTTGAAGACCTTGGGTTTAGCATTTTGGAAACTACTGAAAATAATTTCAAAACTAATTGCCTAAGTGGAAAATACTGTATTTTAAACGAATAAAATTTCTCCCAATTACACAAAAAAAAGTAAATGTTGGTAATTTAACCCTTTATGCAAATATAGTCTTTCAGGTAAAGCTCCCTGTAAAGCAGATTTGAATAATTTCAAGGGAAAAATTGTTCCGGGGCCGGGTAGCGGTCCCGGAACCTCTGGTTGAACGTACCAACGCTCTACCAACTGAGCTACCCGGGAACTCCACCCGACACCGTCTCAACTTTTTCCTCTATATCCACACAACTCGCTTGGGCTGACGAAACGCCAGAGATCCACATCGAGTGCACACAATCTCTGTGTGACTTGAAATTGTGGTTTTCTGTTAATGTACACAGTGACGTATATATTATGCAAATCTAGTCCTTCAGGTCTCTGGCGTTTCGTCAGCCCACGCGAGTTGTGTGGATATAAAGGGAAAAGTTGAGACGGTTTCGGGTGGAGTTCCTGGGTAGCTCAGTTGGTAGAGCGCTGGTACGTTCAACCAGAGGTCCCGGGATCGATACCCGGCCCCGGAACAATTTTTCCCTTGAAATTATTCAAATTAACCCTTTATATTTCTTCGTATGCCCAGAGTGTTATTCGGCATAATGGTTCGTTTGAAGAATATTCAGTTATAAATTAATAACTAATAAATAATGGTTGAAAAGATTTCTTTACTTCAGAACTTATTTCGATCAAACTTTGAAAACATATATTTGTATTCCTACAAAATCATATGAGTATTTTGTATTATAAATCTCATTTTTTTACTTCACATATAGGTCATTAAATGTATCGAATATAGTACAGTGGAAGCTCTTAAGTTCGACATAAATCAAGTTCGACATCCTATAGTTCGACTGCTTACGTAGGAGAATTAGACACGCCCCTATACGCGCACTAAGAAATGGGTTTGCCATTTGAATGGGAATTGGTTCTGTGTGTTGTAGTGATACTTTTGTTAAAGGAAAACAGAATATTTTATTGATTAGGACATCCATATTGATCACTGATTTTAAATTAATGAACTCTTCTTTTTCTATTCGAGAATTGTGCCGTTAGTGAGACGGAACTGTCGAAACCCACTGTGGTACTAGAAGCGCATACACAAGTCTCGGGGCGGGCAGGAAATGCAAGTGCAGTACTGTATTCGTTGATGGATAACCAATAAGAATTTGTATTCATTTCACCTGCCACAGCCATTACCCTTATTGGTCAGAACTTTCAATTGTGTTCTGTCGAACTTAGGAGAGTCCACTGTAATTGCTTTAATTTATTCTTACTTGTATCATTGACAGCACTGTCCACACCTGTGGAGTAACGGTCAGCGTGTCTAGCTGCGAAACCAGGTGGCCCTGGTTCGATTCCCGGTAAGGGCAAGTTACTTGGTTGAGGTTTTTTCCGGGGTTTTCCCTCAACCCAATACGAGCAAATGCTGGGTAACTTTCGGTGCTGGACCCCGGACTCATTTCACCGGCATTACCACCTTCATGTCATTCAGACGCTGAATAATCTAGATGTTGATACAGCGTCGTAAAATAATCCAATAAAATAAAATAAATTGACAGCACTCTTTCATATAATTTTTTTCACTTACGCGATAAAATATTATATTAACGATTTTTCAATGATAAAGCATTGAATGTTTTGGAGAATCCATTAATTTAGTAGAAATGTCGTTCTTATAAAAATATAGTACGATTTCTTTATGAAGTTATTGTTAGATTATTCATCATGGTGGTAGTTTCACTCGCTATTATTGATGATCAAGAGTCAATACAATGTTATAATATTCTTTGTTGCAGAGATTGGTGGCTAACATGATAGGAGTCCAGCGTAACAAGGTGGTCTGTAGAGTTAGACGCATGGGCGGAGGTTTTGGTGGAAAAGAAACTCGACCGTATGTATTGTACATGCCTGTGGCTTTCGCCGCCTACAAGTGAGTATTACTTCAAAGTTCGATTCCCGGTTAGAGCACAGAAATGTTTTCTTAAAGGGGATTATTCCTGTGTTCGTCCATGGTCTGGAATTTAGGTTAAGTTTAGATTAAGACCTCTCCTGGCACCACATCATCATAATCATCCTATCACATCATCGGGGTAATGTAACTCCGCCTTCTAGGCGCCCCAACCTCAGAGGTGGGCCACGGCCAGGAGAGAAGACCAGAAATGTCGAAAAGACAACCTGGTGGCATTGGATAAAAAATAATATATATTTAGAAAATAAGAGTAAAATTGTATAGCAAAAATAAACAGTTGGAGAAGGAAAGATCTCTGATGAGAAATTCCAAATTGTAGAAAAATAAATGTTAATATTAAATTGGAATATGGGAATTGTATGAAAATGTATTTTTTTTTTTAATCTAAGAACTTTTAGGAGTCTTTTAACCAGATTGTATTTGAGGTATGGGGAGACAATCAACTGAATGGGTTTGTCGTCAGCTATACAGACAGATTTCAAACGAAATTAATTAATAATACTGTAGCATGAAGTTTTGTGTTGCAACTTAAAAGCGAATTTCTTCTAAGTCATTGAACTAAATTTACTTCGTACATTCTTCGGATTCTTTTTCACATACAGTATACAGGATGAAAGTGAAATAATCCTGGAGATTTTCAGAGCGAATACTCATGTTAAAAAAAATATGGTTTATTTAACGACGCTCGCAACTGCAGAGGTTATATCAGCGTCGCCGGTGTGCCGGAATTTTGTTCTACAGGAGTTCTTTCACATGCCAGTAAATCTACTGACATGAGCCTGTCGCATTTAGGCACACTTAAATGCCATCGACCTGGACCGGTATCGAACCCGCAACCTCGAGCACAGAAGGCCAGCGCTATACCCACTGCGCTAACGAGATCGACTAGTTCATGCTGTATGTAACAAAAAAGTAATATCATAGTGTTGGAAAGTTAATCGTTTCTCAGAGAAAAAAAATGTGTTTTTTTTTTCCACCCCCTTATTCAGTAACTATTCCGAGCAGATTCGTGATTTTTGTCCATATGGATATAAAATCTAATAAAGAATAATTTATACCTCTGGCATATTTCAATATCATTCACGGTTTTCGTGTAAATTTAATTTAAAAACCACTAATTTAAAGCCACTGAACATGCAACCGGATTACAAAGTTGTACCCAGAGAGGGAGGTTTACATAGAGAGACAGATCTGAGTTCGTTGACCTCTTACATCTGTATTACGACAAGAAAGAAGGCTGTGTTAGCGGCGATGTTGCTGAAACTTCAAACTTAATTTTCTAATTAACCGTGCATTTAATCACAAAACGTAATAAAGGTTTTCGATTCATGTAAGTGTATTCCATCGTCCCTTTTAATCTGCAGGATTATTTAATTTCCATCCTGTATAGTTTTGTACACTTCATAGTATTTTGTTAGAACCTAAGCTTTTATAAGCATTTCTATTTATGCACTGTCAAATCTTTCTCTGACTAGATGCATTATATACAGTACGAGTATCAATTAAAATTAATATACAATTTTGTTTACAAACTTAATAATTTGCTAGATTACAGCGGCCAGTGAGATGCATGCTGGACAGAGATGAAGACATGCAAATAACAGGCATGAGACACCCTTTCATTGCAAAGTACCGAGTAGCTTTCACAAAGGAAGGGCAGCTTCTAGGATGCGATATGAAAATGTATTCTAATGGAGGGAATACTCATGACTTATCAGAGCCAGTAAGCAAAAGAAACATATTCATATTATTAAATAACCAAAAATGCTGTTTAAGACAGACCGTTGATCGTAACTATTATTTTTTCAGGTTATGGAAAGAGCTATGACACATTTTCAGAACTCCTACGTGTTGCCAGCTATGAGGTGCACCGGTTACAAGTGCAGGTCCAACATTCCCTCCAATACTGTGTTCAGAGGAGCTGGCGGCCCTCAGGGAATGTTTTTTGCAGAGAATATGATAAGGGACATTGCAACGTTCCTGAAAAAAGACCCAACTGAAGTAAGCTTTACATTATTTTATTTATAACTAGCCGTACCCGTGCGCTCCGCTGCACCCGTTAGAAATAAATATAAAGTAATTACAAAATTAAAATAGGACATCTGATCCAGGGAACATTCGTGTTTGATAGAAGGATAAATCGTTTAATATATTACTTAATTTAAATTGCATCCAAATAATTCAAATGCGATCATTTTGGTCCAGAGACACTCATTGGTATTCCTTTAACATGTTTCTAATTTTTATTACATGCAACCATAGCTGAATGAACATTGACATCATTTAGATTTAATGTGTGTACTTTATTTTACTTGTTATAAGTTTCCACTGAATTATGGTAATAACTTAATTTTAACCCTTGTTTTCTACGTACCTATTCAGTAAATGGCGTTTGGCCCACTATGGTTCTGAACCCTTCAAATAACTTAAATTATATTATATAATATTATACATTATGTTATATTATATTATTATATTATGTTATATTATACTACCATTACATTATATTATATCAGAAGTTACTGTAGTAACATTATAGAATTATGTCCATCCAGAGAAACTACACTTTCCAATGGTGAAATAATAATTAATTATACAAATCGGTTAATTTAGCTTCCGATATTACTTCATACAAACACAGAAACATTCTCTGTAGGCTATCTTTCATAGCTTTCGATTGTTGCTGTCCAAGGCCCCTTATAGACGAAGTCATTTGTTTTTTATTTCATTATACGACCTTAGATGGTGTTTATTTTAATTTTGAAACTCATTTATCTCATTAAATATCAGTCCTATCAAAATTTTTGAAAGAATGAAACTTATCGCAAATTATGTTTAAAGGAACTTTTGTTATGTAATATTTTTCACAAAAATCAATAATAAGCGAGATATTTCGATTTATTTAATTCAGGCCACCTTATAACCCCCCTTTTAAATAATGTATTTTGAATGCCATATAGCCTAAAATCTAAGTTACAACGAACTTAATTTATATTCCAATTTTCATCGAAATCCGTTCATCTATTATCGCGTGAAAAGGTAACAAACATATAGACAGACATACAAACAAAAATTTCAAAAAAAGCGATTTTCGGTTTCAGGGTGGTTAATTATTTTTGGAAAATCGAAAATTACCAGAAAAATTTCGGCTACAGATTTATTATTTGTATAGATTTATCTACTTCAGCTATTTGCTCGTCTGTTATTTCTCTATCTATTAATAGGCTAATTGGTAAACAATATGGGACTTATGCAAATGATAACCTTTACCATTTTACTGAAAAATGTTGTGGCATATCCTGTAATTTTATTACCTACACAAAAAGTGTCCACTTTAAATGAGTTACATTTCGAAAATAATATGAACATTTAAAATTATCTTTATTACCAGAACTACAAAATGAGGGCATTCTTTAGACCATTTCGTACGGCAGTTATGCCGTTTTTACACACAATTGTATATAATCAATGTCGCCAACAAAAGAAAAAAACTCGTCAAAAGTAATCCTAATATGTAATAATCTTCTAAATACTAAATTCGGTAGGAAATGTTGGTTAATATGATGAAGGTTAGGTTTGGTTTGTTAAGCTTTTTAGAGCTTGTTTTCATTCGAATAATCTGATAACAAATAATGATAGATAAAGTATAGGAATTTTTTCCACGGCCTACATTAATTTGAAACTGACATTGTGTAGTTGCTTCTGTTGGTAACGCAAGAAAAGGCAACATGGCAACGTCTTATATAATAAAGATTTCGTACTTCACAAAGCATTTTGACACAAATGAAATTGATAGAAGGGAAGTTAAGAAAATAAAACATATCGTGAAAGCAAATATTACTGTTCAAAGACGAATATAGGTTAAAGCGTTATGTTTAATTGCTAATATGAAAAGGAAACTGCATGCATTTGATTTTCAATAAACGTTCGCGAAATTTAATTTGCGTACTTATACAGGGACATCATTTTATTTTTACTTCAATTTTTATTGTACCTGAGTTTTTGAATGTACTTCACTCCCACCCCTTCTACTAGTAAACTTCCAACCGTTCACGACACAGAGCCAAGGGCGCGTAAGCAGTACTGACTTAGGGAGTACAGTACGTTCCAGAAATATGTTCGCGTTTTCCAGTGACGAAAGAGCTTTCAATATTGAATCATATTTTCGTACAGGTACTGTCGTCTGTTTGCCTACGTCGCATCCCGGTTTTCCCCACCTGCTTCTGTTCGCCCCTCTGTTAAGTCTAGTAGCTGGGCTATCTTAGCTCTCTTCTGAAAACATTAATTTCTGTTAGGAATTGGACGTCTACGTAATATTATACAAGTATTTAAAATAACTTAAATAAAAGAGCCTCGTTAAGTAATTAACTGTAACGTGGTTCCCCCCCCCCTCTTTCTACGACCCTGCGACAAAACCACTTGAACGGACAGTAGATAGCATTTCTGAGTAATTTTATCTTTTCGGAAAGTGAAGATTGAATTTACAGTACGTAAGGTATTCTTTCATAGAGTAGGTACAGAATTATTTCAACATGAGTTACTCGTACGAAGGACGAAATTGGTAATTGGAATTAGGTACAATAGTCTATAGTGCGATAATATGCACAAAAGAAAAGAAGCCTGTATCGAAATGAACGGCCACCATTTTCAAAAATGTGTTTAAATATTCATATTATGATTATTTTTCAATTTAACTTCATTCTCTATATTGTACGCTAATGTGCTGTAACAGTACAATATACACTGCATAATTAATACGTCCGAATGGATAGCTCAATTCGTGTGTAAAAAGACTAAATGTTAATACAGTACTGTATTTTGATTAAACAAAAAGCTAATGAAAATTATCAAACTCAAAATTGCGATATTTCCTAGTTTACATAAATGGATGAACTACTTTTCTTCCCTCCTATACCTAGTAAAGTGATTTGTATTTTACGCCAGTATCATCGAACTCCAGTCGTGGAAGGGATAGCAAACGGTGTTTCCTGTTTCAATCGTTAATAGAAAGGTATAGCCAGGTTAATATTAAAAATATTAGTAAAAATAAAATGATGTCCCTGTACATTGTAGTCATATGATATAAAAGTACTTACTACAATATTAAAATTAATCTTATAATTTTCGTAGTGTGCAATTTATTCTAAGACTTAATTTTTTTTTTTTCGAATATGTATACTAAGGTGGTTTGGAATAGTGCCACCAGAGGGGCAAGTGGTCCTCAGAACTGAAGATTTCAAAATTACCCCATTAGCAAAAATTCCTGACTCTGTTCACATCTTGAAACTTCAATGCTGATGGAAGATCTACAGAATACCATGAGTGAAATAAAACAAATATTTTATTTTCTACAATAAGTATCAAAGAGAAATCTCAACAAAACTGATTTTCTGCATAAGTAATGCATATTATGTAATCAATTACTATTATCCATGAGGTTATAATAGGGCACACCTTCCACTCATTTATGAAACTATAATTTTCCAATTTTAATTTCTTTGGTTTAGTCAAGGTTCTTTCAAAATAGCTAATATGAGATCATATAAACCTACTAATATATTTTGTTTCACTGTTTTCAGATATCAATATTGAATATGTATAAAGAAGGGGACATCACACCTTATAATCAAGTATTACAGAACGTTACAGTAAGAAGATGCTGGGATGAATGTCTTTCCCGATCAGATTTCTTAAACAGGAAATCTAACATTCAAGAATTTAACAGGTACAGTGTTCAAAATATTATTTTGATCGACTTCTCTTCTCATATTAGATAGAAACTAATAGTAAAAAGGACAGACTGCAACGACAGTTTCTTTTTATTTTTTATTTATTTTATTGGGTTATTTTACGACGCTGTATCAACATCTAGGTTCTTTAGCGTCTGAATGAAATGAAGGTGATAATGCCGGTGAAATGAATCCGGAGTCCAGCACCGAAAGTTACCCAGCATTTACTCGAGTTTCTTTTTACAACAATGAGAGTATTTTAAGGAGTTCATCTAATTAAACGTTATTTAATCGAAGAAGGGCTCTTGAATTCATCATTATTAGTCACAATGCCAAGAAATAAAATATATGGAAACACGAATCTATCTTCAACACAGGAATATTCATTAAAAACTCAAATTGAATAGTATTGGAGGCAATATCCCCCCCCCCAATACCTATCAATCAATGTTGTTCTTATTAATGCAGAATAGTTGCTAAGATGTGGAACATTTATACAAAGATAGTAACGCAGAATAATTAAACAAAGTTTAGCAGGTAAACAAAAATAAAAAAACAACTCACAAATGAACTCACATGTTTTAGCTACTTTTCTATATAGGCGCCAAGTTTCTCAACACATTTATCCCATCGTGGTACCAGTTTCAGTATACCCTGTTCATAAAGGTCCGTTTGGTTGGAGTATAGCCATCTGCGGACAGTTGATTGCACCTCTGCATCGGTTGCAAAGCGATGGCCTGTCAGGAATTTCTTCATGGGACGAAACAGATGAAAGTCCGATGGTGCAAGATCTGGACTGTATGGTGGATGCTGGAGCACCTCTCAACCAAATGTGTTGATTTTCTCACGAACAGAAGCCGCAAGATGGGGGCGAGCATTGTCACGAAGAAGTTTGACATCGTCATCATTAATGTTACGGCATTTGTCACGAAAAAAAAATATTGTGCGTTTCTTTCCGATCCACCCTCGTATTGTTGCCCTGGTTGTAGAGAATATAAAGGTAATATCGCCTCCATGTGGTGCACTCTGGAAATGGTTTTCATAATGGCTAAGTAGTTTACATCTTTTTGCAGTTTATATAACAATGTCTAATTAAATGTTCTTTTATAGAAAATAATGTTAAAAAAAACATGTTCTAAATCCTGAAATTAAACTGTAAGATTTAGATTTTCATTATATCGACTTCAAATTTCCCAAAACTGTAAAATGTTTGAAATATTTATGTTCTTTGTAACTTAATTATATTACAATTTAAATACAAGTTTTCAATTTTATCTAGAAAACTATAGGTGCAACAGAATTTGAAAACTTGTAAGTTGAAATGTTTATTATGTTTAATTATAAATTAAGTACTACAGGCTTGTATATACATATGAAATTTACAATAAAATTATATTGTGATCAGAAATACTATCCTGATACAATGTAAGGATTTTTAAAACTCTTCCAGACATAACAGATGGAAGAAGCGAGGAATAGCCGCTGTTCCTACTGCATACGGAGTGGGTTACACTCTAGTTTTCCTGAACCAAGCCGGGGCTCTCGTCTTGGTGTACGGGGACGGATCAGTTCTTCTCACACACGGGGGATGTGAAAGTGGACAAGGCTTACACACCAAGATGATACAGGTAAGAATCAGGCGCAATTACGTCTCTTGTCATGCTTTCCCAGACTCAACTCAGCTTTTCATCAAATTCACTAGTGTCTGATTTTCTTCCTATACGGTCGAGTTGTTTGATCAAAGCAGCCGTGAGGTTTCCTGTCACTAATACCGTTCACCCTTAAATTAGAGAGTTTACGCACCCTCGTCCCCGCTAAACGGCTAACGCTATGTTCACGTCAGTAGTGACGTAGGCTGTTTGATGACCAGAGGCCGGAAGTTTAGGCATTATGAATCATTAAAATAGGCAGGCAAAATGGCATTATAAGTAGCTAAAATACGCAATAAAAGACAATTACAAAAATCTAGCACTAGACCCACAACATTGCACTTTCCACAAAGGGATTTCGGCAGAAAAAAAAAAAAAAGCTTTACATAAGTCGAATGCAAATTGAGATTTTCGACTCGATGTTGCAATTACTGTTGGAAGCAAAGAAATCTTCTTCCCAGTAGCCTTGGAAAGTGCATTTTTGTGTTTGTAGTCCCGACGCTGTTATTTCCGGCGTGACTCCGCCTCTTTGCTTACGTCGTAGAAAGTGAAGGCTCTATAAAGTCTAGGTAGGTAGTATCGTTCGCCATTTTTGTTCTTACGTTGCCGAGCTACCATACGAGGGATCTATTTGCCACACCGTTAAACATTATCATGTCGTAGCTCCTATGATAATAAATCAAACGCAATGTAATTCAGCAAATAATTGAGCGGCAAGTAACGTCTTCGTGTGCTTTCTGCGAACGCCAACATAAGACCTAAAATGGCGGGCGATTATATTAAGTATTTATCGAGCCTTAAGAAATGAATCAGCGAATCACAAGACGCACACGTTTAAATGAAGCCGACCTGCAACGCGATGGCTGCCGGAAATTAGAGCGACGGGACTATAGTTGTACTGGTATGTTGCGATATGGAATATTTAGCTAGCTACAACAACGTCGCAATGAAAACTGAAAGAAAAATAACCGTTAAAAATACCGTTAGACCTGCACTCATTGTTGCCTTGTCAAATAAACACAAGCGATAATTAAAACGCTTACTCTAATACATTTTTGCACGGCAGCACTCATTGTTGCAAAGAGAATATGAACTGACTGAAAGACAATAATATACATTCGGTGAAGTCACTTTCATTGTAGCGGTTATAGAAATAAATTAAAATATACCTGTAGGCAATTTTAATAATAAATTAATAAATAATAGATAAATTATCAAATAAATGCAAACAAACATTTATTTTGTAAATTAGGCATTTACATTTAAAAAGGCAGAAAAGGGCAACATAAAACTGTGACGTTTCAATCTCAAAGGTATAATTCGTATACAGATTTATTTTCAAAATGAAGATAGATTTAACACATTCAAAAAGGCATTCTGCCAAAGTTCCGGTCTCTGTTGATGACGTATGTTCACGTTCGTAAAATTTCGGAAAAAATCGTAAGGGATCGGTGCCCGTATACCTTTAACGCAAGACTCTATTGCGATATTTCCCGCTCCGTTAAACTTTTATCATGTCGTAGCTTCTATGATAAGGACTCTTTATAAATGCAAAATTTGACGATACTATGAAAATCAGAAAAGTGGCCTGGTGCCGCCCGGCTATTCGATAAATAGTAGCTTCGTGCTGTCAGGCCCCAGGCCTGAAAAAGACCCCCGATATCTTCCATGTCTCAAAGGCAATTGCAACAAGTGATGCGCATGTCTAAAAGAAATGCCACAAACGTTTAGAACAAGATGGCAGAATTTCAGCATCGCCTTTCTTAATTTACATCTGTACTCGTTTACGTCTGACGACGCCGTTAATTGTTTATACTCGTAATTAAGATTTTACATTATTGGTTTGGGAATTGTCGGACCACCGATAGCACGCTCTCTCTTTACCGGAAGTGTGGAAGCGCATTGGTCGACAGTCAGGTTGCCGCTTCGTGGTAAGAAAATAATCTACTCGAAGTATTATTGTTTTCATTTCCATTGAACCGCAGGTACTTTACTAACTACTTTGACAACCAACATCCTCATTCTTAGTAGTACTTACTTTTTTGTCATTTGTTCTATCTAGCGTTGGTGAAAATGGTGATAGCGAGATAGTATTTCGAAAGATGTCACCGACGTTTTACCTCATTACGGATTATTTCACTCTTGGCTTACACTTAGTGGAAATCTCTGAAAAAAAAACTCTTATTCATCACAAGCGGAATTCGAATCTACATCCATACAGAGTGACTCAGTTACTATGTTATAAACTTTAGGGATGATAGATGAGACAATTCTGAACAACTTCCATATAGAAACCCATGTCCGGAACCGTTATCTTGCTTGATGATATGCATTTCATTTATGGAAGAGCAAAAGGAAATACAAGGAAAGTTGCAAGGTTTAAGGAGTCAAAATATCATTTACAACGCCAACAAGCTTATCCTATGTTTATGAGAAATCACCAACGTTTGCAAGAATAGGTCGTCTGCAACCAAACTTCAAAAGGATAGCCTTGAGTTCGATTCTAGCTAGTTACACAGACTAACATTATCTAGGCTTGTAACTAGCAAATGGAACGTTTCCGGACAGGTTCCGGTATGAAAGTTGTTCATAATTGTCTCCTCCGTCATCTCTAAAAGTTTGTAACATAGTCATTGAATCACTCTGTATATATTACTGCGCAGATTTAAGTGACTATAAAATACATTAAAATAAATTTAAAAACTACGTATTATGCGGTTTGTAATTAAGTGTAGGTATTATTAAATTAGAAAATTTGGCTGAAAATCTGCGTAATTTGTCAACAGCTGCGTGCCGGCGGCAGCCGAATTCCGTCCCTTAGTCATTCCAGTAAGGTTACCAATCTTAATAATGGCAAGAAATAAAGATGTGTTAATCTTTTTACTAATTTGCAAGAAAAACGCCCATTTTATTGATCAATTGTAAAGGGATAAATAATCCCTTATCAGTTTCTCTATTGATAAGAGTAAAAATCAGAATCGAACGGATAATTTATATACAGGATGATTCACGAGGATTTACCGTCCTTTACGGAGCTTATTTCTGAAGACATTCTGAGCAAAAAAAGTCATATAAACATAGTTCCTATTCTCAACATTTTCAGAGTCACACTAATTTAAAGTTGTTTGTAAAATACATTTTTTCTTTAGTTTGAAGGTAAAAGAATAATACAAATAGAGAATGAACCATTCACAAGTATCATTTCTTTAATTGGCAAGTATTATAAAGCTAAAAATGTGCTGTGAACTCCTTAGTTGCTTCGTACAGACATCTTTTTCTATTTTTAACTAGAAAATTACATTATTCTTACGCACTTATCACAACAATTATTACAAATCACACCACTTCCACCGACTTAATTATTTGCAGTTCAATTTTGCATCCTAATTTACAGTCTTACAACACATTTTTAAAAATGTCGCCGTCCGCTTGAGTACACTTGGCCGCACGCTTGTGAACGGCACTCGTCGCTCTACGTAACTGCATACGGCTATCTTTGATTTCCGTAGCGCTCGCGCTGGCTGCTGACTGCACGCTGACCAAGATCACGCGCTGACAACAATGCGTTCCAATAACGAAACGTAACTCTGTAAATATTGAGAATAGGACCATGTTTATACGACATTTTTTGCTCAGAATGTTTTTGGAAATGAGCTCCATGAAGGACTGTGAATTTTCGTGGATCACCCTGTAGATTAAAAGACAACATTTAGGGGCCAAATTATTTTTTTCTGAAAATTGTGTTCATTTGGAACTATGATCATGTTGCAGGTTGCGTCGAGAGCTCTTGGGATTTCAGACGAGTACATCCACACCACAGAAATTGCAACCGACAAAGTACCAAACACCACACCTACATCTGCTAGCGTCGGCTCAGATCTAAATGGAATGGCTGTTCTGGTAAGATTTCTGTGATAAGTTTTCTTTCTTTAAGACTTTGCAATTTTCTTCGTGAAATTAATAATTTGCATGGTATGATTTTCATTTTACAGTATACAGGGTAGAAGGGAAGCAATTATATTAATTCAGAAGTAATAGATCAAGTCAATGCGAACAACTTTCGTCAAATAAGTTTTTTGATACGTAGTTGATAGTTTTGAGAATACGAAATGCAACATGTTGCAACACTGTAACGCCCCTTGGGGTCACTGTTCCGCAGTGGAGATGAGTAATCATCCACTCCGCAAGACTTACGAGAGGAGAATGTAAACAAAAACGTCTCATCAGATACGTTTCTGATCAAATTGCTGTACATTTGTAACACACATTACTTAATATTACTGTAAACTTAATCCTTTCTAAAATAATTCATTTTCAATTTATTCAAAGATAATGACTAGACTTCGTTGAATTGCCACACGCAGCATACAATCAGGTAGTCGATGTACGGTAGTAAAGAAGAGGTGAGCGACCGCCCGGTCTCGTAGTATACTCGTAAGCAGTTCATGTTAAGAGATGTGACCGGTCCAAATAGATAGAGCAGCTACAGCTAATGTATGCCTATGTAAGCACTTGTTTTTGCATTACTGTGGTTGGAATAGTCAAAGCTTAACATTTGTTCAGTGCCGACAAGAATTCAATCAAACATACTACAATGAGAGTGTTGCTATTCCAAACAATTGCCCCTGGAATACCCTTACCCCCGCAGCCAGTCTTAACCTGTTGGAAAACGTGGTTGGATGCTGTTAATTATTATGCAGAATATTACGGCAAAATAATGGATGTAATTGATGCATTGGATAGCACAGACAGTTGCGCTGTTGCAGCTGTAAAATCATTGCCTTCTGAACAGCTATTGGAAGATGTTCTGTTCATTGATTCTAATTTTAAAATCGTGTCCAAAAGCATCATCCTGTTAGAATCGTCTAAACTACAACTCTCAGAAGCCCTTAATATAGTGTATAAAGTATCACAAACCGTTATCCAAAACAACAATTCACTACTTTCAGAAAAAGTGAAATGTAAGTTGAGAAACATTATTGCTAAAAATTCTGCCTATTCACAACTTAGTATTATAAATGATGTACTATCAGATCACGACAAGACACCTGAAGTTGGTGTACTAAAAAGTAGTGACTTCCCCTTCTTAAGAAATGCACGTATTACATCGTGTGATGTTGAACGTACATTTTCCCAAAATAAAAAACTGTTTAAGTGACCATCGGAGGAGGTTACTTTGCAGTCGCTCAAAATGTACGTAACTCTTCACTGCAATGCACATATTCAAGGATGATGTGAGTATCTTACATTAAATTTTAAGAGTTAATATATCTCACTATAAAATAATTGTGTATTTACATGTTTAGACATTTCCTACTTTAATGATCATTCATTATATTTCTTGAATGTAGGATACAGGTTTTATTGTAACCGCAGTATACTGCCACAGTCTAATATATACAGTCGCGCAACTTCAACACTATTTTTGCCAACATTCACGACACTAGCGCTCAAGCGGCAGGCAAGGCACTGGTCATAGGGTTGATATAGTCTGCACGTGCTTTAAAGATATGCGAAATGTTATAATGTTTTAATCATGCGTCGGAATAAAGGCAATGTGTGCAATGACGAAAATTGCAGTAACAACAAGTTTAAATCTCCGAATTTGTCGTTCTTCAGATTCCCTAAAGACCAATAGAAAATCATAACTCAGTCATATCCTATAATCCACGCTGTAGGAAGCCTACGTATTGTGTTCTATAAAACATTATTATTACTTATCAGTTACCTATTTGTATGTCAGGAAGGAGAGTTTAAATAAAAACAAAGTAAATACCTGTTAGAGTATATTATTGTTTTGCAGAGATCATGTGTAAATGTGTAACCATTCCGATTTTGGATAATGTATCTATAATAATAATAATGATTTATTTTAGCTGGCAGAGTTAAGGCCGTAAGGCCTTCTCTTCCACTCAACCAGCAAAAAGTGTATATACATATGCATGAACTTACAAAGAATCCAACAATTTGATTTAGATGAGAGTTACATGTATACAAAAGTTATTTACAAATTAAACAACAAAATACTATGAACTATTAATTAAACACTGAAATAAACTGTGTAGCAGAATTAAACTAAAATACATAGAATGTTAATATATTTCAAATGATATTAGATAATAGAAAGAGATTATTACGAGACAATTAAAATACAGCGCAATCAGGATGATGTCTAAAGAAAAAAGTAACAATGTAGTCAGTGATAGTTTAAATCAGTATGATTGGAGTGAAATGCTAATAAGGTTATCTTTTAAGCTGTTCTTAAAGGTGTTTGTTGTCTTGCAGCCCCTAATACTTGTGACAAAGAATTCCATTGACGCGAGGTGAATATTGTAAAAGATGATGAATAACAATATCTACAGTTTTTAATGCAAGTAATTCCATAATTTTTGTATTCGTGTTTTTTTTCTTTATATTTTTCAAAAGTTGAATGTTATATTGCATTCAAGTTGGGATTATGGTGTTAATTTTTTCAAGAATTCATGGCGTATTATAATTCTTTTGCAAAATATTCACTTCTTGAATAAATCCAGACTGTGTCGATAAATTTCTGATGTGTTGGTGTAGATTCATGTGACAGACGTATTAAGTTCTCAAGAAATAAAAGAGCCTTTTAAAATTTAATATAAAAAGCAATCTTTTGTGTAATAATTTGCATGACTGTTATTGGTGTTGATTTTACATTCCCAGTGATTATTTGAGCCGTTCAGAGCAGAAGTGGTGTAAGTCAAAATTAGGTAATGAGGTTTAAAGTAAAAATTCTGTAAAATACAGCGCAAAGTAGCAATTAATATATCCTTCGTGCTATTCACTGACTACTAATAGTTTAAATAAATTCAATATTAACTGCTACTTTGCGCTGTATTTTACAGAATGTTTACTTTAATCCTCATTACCCATTTTTGACTTACACCACTTCTGCTCTGAAAATAAAATTAGGCCTACATTTTCTGAGTTAATTGAAGTTACAATTTTTTCAACAAAGTTGTGTATTCATTTGTTCTCACCTACGTCATAATAACTGTAAATGCATGTAAATTACGTATTATATAGGTAGGGTAAGTTAAAATTAATCTTATGTGTGAGAACTGGAAATGTAATGTAAAATGCAGTAAACTTTCCATAAAAATTTAAACCATAATATCAGCACTATTAGCGACTCAAAATAATAATAAAAAATTGAAAAATAATGAACTTCATAAATCAATGTCTGTCAAATTAAGGTTTAAATCTTCCCATTTTTTATTTTTAAGTTTACCTCAGCGGCCGAGTTTACCCCAATTTGCGGTATGGAAAATAGTTAATTTCTCAGGAAATAGGGAGAGGAGTTCACCACGCGATGTACCCTACGAGATATGCCCTACAATTTTGACTCTTCTCACAGGAAATACAGAGTTCCAATGGTTTATAAATATATTTAGGAATGAATTGAATTAACCGTTCACGTACAAACAATTATATTATTTCAAACCATGACATGTGATCAGGGCCATGATTCAGTTGTAAGGAGCAGAAAGAATTACGTTTATTGCCAGCTTCTGAAACTTGTAGATTAACTGCGTGTGAAATTCTTCTAGGATTCTAAAGTAGAATTAGTAAGAACCATATACACTTATTGTATAGCATAAAGATATAAAATAAATTACGCAAAACCCGTTTTCTGATGTGTTATCATATGTCGTGTGCACACTTTTAACTTGCCTGCCGCTAGAGGGCTACTGTCGCGCTAACTGTCAAATGTTGGCATATTTTATACGTATGAGTTGCGTGACTGTATCTATTAGACTGTGATACTGGTCGGTGTTTACATCAGAGGCATACTCCATCCGTTGCACGTCCCCTTCTCATACAGTCTATACCTCGTGCGTAGTAAACCTTACGACTCTCGTGGCAATTCCACGAAGTCTACTAATGACTTGAATAAAGATTGAGTTACAGAATGTACAATCTTTACTATTTTGTAATTACATGAAACGCAAAGAAATCAACAGACACTGTAAATGTTCACTGTAACCATTTCCCTTTCGCTCATTTTTCAGAATGCGTGTGAAAAGATCGTTGAGAGACTGAAACCATTCAAAGAGGCCAATCCGAAAGGACATTGGTCCGACTGGGTAGCTGAGGCATATCGTGCGAGGGTCAACCTTTCAGCCACAGGATTCTACAAGTAAGAGCACATCGGACATCTTAAATTTTGTGTTTAAAATTCAATGTAACAATAAACAAGGAAGTAATTATTAAGGAGGAACAACGACGTAAGTGCAACATAGAATGTTTTTCAGAAGACGCAAAAAAAATCTTATTTAGATATAAATATATATAAATAAATAATAAATATTAAAAAAATGACTATCGAAATAAAGAAAATATTATAACTTTGCCTACTTTTAAATGGCAAAATCAGATGGTGTGTTTTAATATCCACCCCAATTTCGCAGCTCAGCGAATAAGCGTGTCTTGGTCGTTTACTGAAGCATAATCCTGGAACTTATTGGTTTATAATTTTACTTATCAAACAAAATGTATATGGATTTCAGGTGTGAAATTGAAGCCATCCAGTTTTAGACATACTAACTAGATGTTTGTAAACTTGCTGACGTGGTGGAAAAATTCTGCGTATACAAGCTGGACCGAAAGTAATGTCACTGATTTCAAGGGGTTATTCTTTGAGATACTTCAAACAAAAAAGTTTAATGCAATTTTGCTCGTTTTTGCTTCCTTTTGGAGATGAAAATTGTTTTATATGAATGAAATATTTCCTAACGTGTTTTGGGAAAGCCATTGATTTAATTCCCAGTATGCTCAGTCAATTTAAGAGAGCAGTGTGTCATGATTAGGGCTAGGATTTTGATGAAATTGCATCTTTTTTCCAGTAAGCCAGAAACATAGCTGCTTTAATATTTATATGTTAAGTGATAAACTGAGTGTTTTAAAACACATTTGTTAGGGCATTTTTGTGCATTTTTTGCCTGTTTCAACTCATAAGAGCGTTTTTTGTTTTATTCGGTCATTTTTTTAGGCATTTTCATTTAATTTTGGCCATAAATCCCCATTATTAATGTAAAATAATGTTCATTTCCTTTTATATTTTCTCTACATATTTTGTCCATTACTACCCATTATTTTGTTTAACATTTTAATCGTTTTTCTACACAAATATTATCATTTTAACGTAGTACATCCCATGTAATGGATCAGTCCAACCACCCCTTCAATATAGACTCCTCTATACCTGCTAATTCCGGATAAGAGTGGCCTTGTGGTGGAACTACATCAGGTAAAATAATTAATTAGAAAAATTAAGTAAAATTAAATAAACTTGAATGTTGGTACTAGAATTTAATTTAATTACTAGTCTACATATTACACTAAGTAGTACAAAACCTCTTTTCCTACTAAGCCAATTATGTAAGACCAATTTTTAGGGCATTTTAAGGGCATTTTTGAAAGATTTTTAGGTTATAAATGCATTGTTTTTAAGACATTTTTTCATGATTTATAGGTCATCAAAATCCTAGTCCTAATTATGATAATACATTATTGAAATAATTTTAGTTTTGCCCTTTAAATTTGCAGAAATTTGATCAGAACAAATGCAACTTTTCGTTCTGCAAAGGATTTTTAAAAATTTACATTTTTCAGATAACATTTCTGCACTTTAAAGGACAAAACTAGAATTATTTCATTAATTTATTATCATAATACACTCTTCTCTTAAATTGAGAGAAATATTGGAAATTAAGTTAATGGCTTTTGCCAAAACACGCTGAGAAATGTTACACATAAAACAATTTTTATCTCTAAAAGGAAGCAAGCAAAAACGATCAAAATTGTATTACATTTTTTTTAATACTATCTCAAAGATGCCATGCATTAATACCATCGTTCTTCTTAGTGCGAAAAAAATTCGCTTTTATGTTGCCGCGAACATTTTTGTCTATGTAATTTGGAACCCTACGGCATAGATATATGAGAAAAGCGTGTTTAATTGTATCTTAGAAGCGGCGTGACGATTATGCATGCTAATTCAGTTGGCTGATACTTGTCGTTACTTTATTATAGCTTATATCGCAACTATTTCATTGTTAGCAACCTGCTTGAAACTTGGTCCACATCTATTTCCTTTATACAGCTGCTTCTCTGCTGCTTCAGTTCTTGGTTCCGTAAAACAAATGAAGCAATACAGACGCCGACTGTAGAGATCACAGCAGCAGTATATGCTGTTTGATTACTCTCAAAACCAACAAATAGCGCAGTCACAGATCTGTTTGTTTTAGTTGTGGCAGTCTATAAACCAGAGATGGGCATTCGTGTGGAATTGCACACTCGTATACAGAATTCTGAAGCTTGCCGAATCTCTAGAGGCGTTCTCAACTATCTTGTCTTGATAAAGTCGGTGATAGACAAGTTGCAACCATAGACTGAGAGATAACCGTTTTCTTGGGGGGGGGGACAAAGCAAAACCATAGAATACCCATATAACGAGGTTATGGGGGACATCATTTGCCTCCTCCTCCCGTTATAGCTTAACCATGGTACAGTATATCGGAATATGATCATTTAATAAAGGTATTTTCGGGGGGAGGGGCATGTTTCTTACAGTATTACATACATATCAGCGATGTTTCGGACCGAGTTGTATAGGGCTTGAACTGTAGGTCTACTACAAATTATAATAGATCATGACTTAAAACAATCGCCCTCTTTTTCTCTCTCGTACACAAACACATGCATACATCAATAAAACTACGTTATATATCAATAGTCTCCAAACACACACCTTCATCTCAAACAGTAGAAATAACTAAAATGCTCTCACAATTAATATCACTCAATAAAAGAATTGTATTCCAATGGATACCATCCCACTGTGGAATCCTGGGAAACGAGAATGCGGATGCTTTAGCAAAGAAGGGCAGCACTGCTACTTACAGACCTGTTACTATATCTACGTATTACTCTGTGAAGAGATTTATTAAATCTACATACTTAGACTTCAACAAACAAAATTTGATAACACAATCCCAAGGGAAAAATGGAACTCTCTGCATCATAATCCACAGTTAATTCCCGATTTACCACGAAAATCGTCTGTAGCTGCATTTAGATTGGCAACAGGTCATGATTGTTTGGCCAAACACCTGCATAGAATTGGAATATATCAGTCCCCTAACTGCCCATTGTGCAACTCAAACCAAGAAATGGATTCGGAACAGCTCAAAATCTGTGCTTCATTGGCTGACCATGATAATATCTTTGAAAACTATTGGAGTGCAAGAGGTCAAATGACTTTATTGTCAAACGCCTGGCATTAGAAAACAACAACAACATCAACAACAACAACAACATAAAATTACGTAACAGTGCTAATAGAAACTCTCTTATATGAAGTTTACCTTCCTGAAAATATCATTATGAAATGTAAACTCTAATTATTTTATTTAATCTCGTCTGTAAGTTTACACATTATATCGGGATCACTTTCTTTTTTCTGCATTGTTGTGCATATTCATATTTCTCCATGTGGCGGCCTGAACATATGCAGACTTCTAACACATGAGTACAGACTGTTACAAAAGAAGCATTACAGTGCTTCCATTCCTCAAATGGGGTATAGAAATGTTTATACATTCAGAAATCTATACTAATAATCAGGGAACGGATTTATATGGACTAAAAATATATGAAATATGTAAATATATATGTAGTTATTTTTACCAAAATATGGAATTAAATATGGATTTTTACCAAAATATGGAATTAAATATGGACTTAAAATTATAAAAAAATGACTATGTACGTTAAATATTGGTACATTTTAATCAAACTAAACAAAAAATATAATGGACGTACCTTATCTTCCAATGTAGTTTCAACAAAACACAATTTTTATTGTCTGTTACCATAACAATAGGTTACAAACATTTCTTTCAAGTGCTGAAAAGTGAATCTTCTTCTATTGTCTCTGAGGATAGATTTATACTGACTAAAAGAGCGTTCGACGTCACAAGAAGTAACTGGTACATAATTCAATTTCACAATGTCTGCTGGGGATAAGTCCAAGTTAATCTTCACTGTTGATTCACCACTCATCACAGCAACAACCTTTTGTAGTTCTTCATATCCAGGGTTTTTTGAAAGTACAGTGTCCACCTTAGCTCTTACTGCATCTGCAACTTTACCTCTACCACGATTCAGTTGTTCCACAGTACTATTTATAATTTCAAAACTTTCAGATAGTGAAAGGTGCCTATTTTGGAGACTTTTGAGCGTTTTTATGATGCATGAAAATGTATGCTGAATGTGAGCTAAGTCATTCTTCACACTTATGTCACAGGTAACTGTTTTCGCAGTATCAATTGAGACTGCATCTTCAGAGTCCAATGCAAGGAGAACATTGTTAATAGAGTCTATATGTTCGGCATAATATTCAACTGCTTCTAGCCATGTACCCCATCTAGTTAAAATTGGCTTTGGTGGCAATGGAATTTCAGGGTACATTTCTTTCAACACGTTAACTCTACTGGGAGCTTTGAGAAATACTTTTTTCACTGATGAAATCAACAAATCTACTTTAGGGAAATTGTCTCTGACCACTTCTGCCACACGATGAAATGCATGCGCCACACAAGTAAAATGAGTCAATTTAGGATATACAACAGATAATGCTTGTCCAGCTTTGACCATATAAGGGGCAGCATCGCTAATAAAGAATAACACATTATCGTACATAATACCCTTTGGCCACAGGATACCCATAGCTTCGTTGAACAGTTTAACTATAGTTTTGTTATTGCACTTTTCTAGAACATCACAATGTAAAAGAATTCGTTCAGAATATTGTTCACTTAACAAACCGATAACTACATTACCAACAAGTCTACCTTCTTTGTCGGGAGTCTCATCAATGGAAACCCAAATTGAACTATCTTTAATTTCATCTCTTATCTTCTGTATTGTCTCATCGTAGATGGATGGAGCATACGTCTTCCTAAGTGTTGACTCATCCGGGATTGTATGTTGAGTATATTTTTCAAGGAATTCCCTGAAGACCTTATTCTTTAGTTTGTAGAGAGGAATATCAGCAGAGATGAGAGAACGGCACAGGTCGATGTTAAACTCAGATCTTACATTCGATGTTGTTGGTTGTGTTAAAAACAATTGTCTCTGCTTGGAATTTAGTTGTTTGTTGGCCTGATGTTTACTAGTTGTAATGTGTTGTTGCACCAGGAACTTTTGTGTAGATGATACTGCACACTGACACAAATTACAAAATAATATTTTATTGTCAGTTGATAAACCATCTTCTTTAAATTCTGAAATGTAACTTGTTAGTTTTGATTTTAAATTGACTGAATGACGTACTTTTGGCATATTTACCGTCTTTATAGTATGATTTACAAAACTGAACCTATGTGTACTCTGACTGGCATTTAACTGTTGAGCTGCACAACTGAAGTCTGTTAAAAATTTTAAATTAAATTAATACAGTTTTGTAACTTACTTTCCCATTGTTGATAGGACTGCTAATTTTCAAATAACTCTGATGTTAAAGGGATTACTGAACATGTGTTTAAATCTCTATTGTTGAAATGTATTTTTAAAAGTTAATGGAATTTTGTTTTGTTTTATTGTTAAACCTAATATAATATGGACTGTTTTATATGAAATATGGAAAATATATGGAAATTAACGAAAATATGTACTAAACTCTAAAATATGGAAAAATATGGAAAATAAAAGTAGGATTTTTCAACCCTACACATTGTGAAACATAAAGATAATGCAAAATATAAATTATATTAGCTTTATAAGTAAATATGTATTTACATATAAATCCTTTCCCTGCTAATAATAAATCTGTAGCCGAAATTTTTCTGGTAATTTCCGATTTTCCAAAAATAATTGGTCCTAACATATACAATTAACCACCCTGAAACCGAAAATCGCTTTTTTGAAATTTTTGTTTGTATGTCTGTCTGTCTGTCTGTATGTATGTATATTTGTTACCTTTTCACGCGATAATGGCTGAACGGATTTCGATGAAAATTGGAATATAAATTAAGTTCGTTGTAACTTAAATTTTAGGCTATATGGCATTCAAAATACATTATTTAAAAGGGGGCGTTATAAGGGGGCCTGAATTAAATAAATCGAAATATCTCGCTTATTATTGATTTTTGTGAAAAATGTTACATAACAAAAGTTTCTTTAAAAATAATTTCCGATAAGTCTTATTCATTGAAAAATTTTGATAGAACTGATATTTAATGAGATAAATGAGTTTTAAAATTAAAATAACTGCCATCTTAAGGCCGTGTAATGAATTAAAAAACAAATGACTTCGTCTATAAGGGGCCTTGGACAGCAACAATCGCAAGCTATGAAAGATAGCCTACAGATAATGTTTCTGTGTTCGTATGAAGTGATATCAGAAGCTAAATTAACCGATTTGTATAATTAATTATTAATTTACCATTGTAAAGTGTAGTTTCTCTAGATGGACATAATGCTATAATGTTATTACAGTAACTTGTGAGTGAATCGAGGACAGGTAAGATTAAAATAGCTTCTTATGCACAGAAAACTTGATGGGCTATTCTGTACATTCGTTTCCTGTATTTCCTAAAATAATTTTTATGACCGAATGAGTGTCTCTGGATCAAAATGATCGCATTTTAATTATGCAAATACAATTTAAATTAAGTAACATAATAAACGATTTATCCTTATATCAAACACGAATGTTCCCTGGATCAAATGTCCTATTTTAATTATGTAATTACTTTATATTTATTTTCTAACAGGTGCAGCGGAGCGCACGGGTACGGCTAGTTTAAAATAAATATTATAGTCCACACACATGATCTGAAGACATTAATTCATCAATTTAAGCACAGAAACTTAATCATGAACAAAAGCAAAAAATATCTTTTGAATTCAATATTTTCTAACGTTAATAGCAAAAATGAGAGTTCAGATAAGTTAAGGGAGGGGCAGTCCCCCCCATGCCCTCCATAACACCACCTATGGTTGCAACATACAAAAATCGAACTAAAATACGTATAACCCGTCTGAAGAATCATTGCAGACGGCAGGTAGAGTAAACTTGGACGTAAACATGCGATCGATACTGCATTACGTCACCCTGTTCTGACGTACTATGCACAGCCCTTCAGTAAAGAAATGCCTCAGTTCAGTTCGTTCAGTTTGCTAGTCGGTATCGGAAGTGTGTGTGTACACAAGAGCGAATGGAAAATCCAAGACACACGTCACGCGAAGTAGAAGATTATATACAATGTGCTAAAATTTTGTAAAGGAGAGAAAAAGAAAGATCTTATCATTCCATTAACGAACGCTGTGAAAAGAACAGCAACGGCGGTGGGGAAGAGTGAAAGAACAAAACATATTGTAGCTAAGGAGGTGAGGGACCAAAGCGCATTAGAGGACAATTTACAACTTCTGGTAAGCCGCCCAAATTCAAAGAAAATTGTACTCGATGACTTTGAAAAATATGTCATCCGCAGAACTTTTTTAGAGTTTTATGAGCAGAGATAAAGAAATTCCGACCCTAAGCAAGCTTATGAATGTTATTAAGGAAAAGATACATTCTGGAGACTGCTGAAATCCATGGGATACAAATTTAAGAAATGCAAAAACATACGATATGTCTTAATGGAGTTGTCGGACATTGTTGCAAGTCGTGCAGCATACCTGAGAATGCTAAAACAAAACGAAAAGGGGCCAAAGAAGCCAATCGTTTATACAGATGAAACATGGGTTCATACTCATTATACCGTATAAAAGTGTTGACAGCATGATAGAGTACAACGTATGCATGTAAACCAAAGTGTTGGGCATCGGGCTATTGTTGTTCACGCTGGTGATGAAATGGAATTCATCGAAGAGGCCGAGTTGATGTATGACTCCAAATCTTATTCTGCAGATTATCATGATGAAATGAACGGCGAAAATTATAATAAATGGTTAAAGGAACGTCTCCTACCAAATCTTCCATCTGAGTGCATTGTTGTGTTAGATAATGCAAAACCACCAAAGAAGACTGCATAAAATGCTGCTAGTCTGTTAAACATATCGGGGGACGAATATTGGCATCGTTGCGCGTTAATGGAAGAGGAAGTTGAAAGGATAGTAATACACATGAGTAGTGATAAAGAGTGTGGTGAAGATGTCATGTATTGTGATAGGCCAGGTAGCAGAACAGACGAAGGCACTTCAACTGATAATGTGGATGAAATTGAAGCCTCTGCGTCGGGCATGCAGCTATTTCTGCAATAAGGTACTGTACGTGTATATACCGTACATATGACAGAAAAAGTAAATTCAATTGTGGTATTAGTAATTGTATTTGATTATAACAGCTGTTGATGTTTTTATTGTCAGACTGTACCAATATTTCTCCAGCTGACTCGCCACGCATCGAGACTGAGAGGATCGCATTCACGACACACGAGCGCCCTCATCTGAAAACTGCAATGTTTCCTCAGACGGGTTATAATCAAAGCTCGGAACTTGGGGACTTGTGTCTTTGCACGTGGCTAAGCGACCCGACTTCAATGTCAACAAACTTCCGTTTCCAGCACGGAAGTACTGTCAGGTCTATTATAAAATTGGTTTGTGGTTGGAACAACATATTGATAGTATTATGGTAGGTTGAAACACGTAATTTTATAGAATATATATAATAAAAATAAACACGAGAAATATATCAAATTTACTGTTCTCCCTGTACATTTTATTACAGTGTATGACTACGTACATTCCAAGATTTTCGAACCCATAACTTCTTCGCCTGTTAGTTAAATATGATTTGAAACGAGGAAACTTACTTCCACGTCACGTGAATTGACGGGAGAAAACTTAACATACTGAATGTTTTCACTGTCACTGTTTTCTGTTCGATTTTCAGCAGTTGCTAGCTGATTTCGTATCTGAGAAAGATAAGTATATCCTACAATTTTCTCGAAAATAGTTTTCAATTTGTGTGTCACTGCTAAGGTAGGTCCCTCTATACTTGATCCGTGGCTATGGACAAATTTTCCACCAATTTAAGGGACTGCAATGTCTTTCAATGAATGCCCGTTTCCAGCCTCTGTTCGTGTGTGACACAACTTACAAATTATAAACTCACCATTCGAAGAAAGTAATGTATCTCCTCCGAATTCCTCCACGAAATTCTGTGCCTAAAATAAAAAAAAAATGTATTTTCTAATTTCTATAATACCCATTCGAATAACACATATTTTCTAATTCCTGAAACAGACCGTTTACCTATAATTCCCTGAATGTCATTGGTTTTGACATGACACAGTTTCGTCGTTCGTCTTCCTGTCATTCGATGTGACCACTTTCTTAGTACACACGACTGTCCCTGAGCACTTGCAGGGAGAGCTTTGTGTACGTTGTACCTGTAACCTTACTCAAGCACACGACACACAAGTCCCCAAGTTCCGAGCTTTGGTTATAATAAATCAATGTTGTGTATAAACAGAGCTTTCGTGAGTCCGTTACACTACGATTAGCATGAGTGATATTATATGACACTCGGGATCTGAACTGAATCCTCTATGGGAAAGTGATTACTACTGAGTTTTCTATTGCACGCGACAGTGAAGGCTTTTTTCTTTTGACGAAAAAAGTGAAAAAAAAAATTGTCTAATTTTCAGAGAGAAGGTAGTTTCGGTTGTGAAGGATTCATATAGGACGCCAGTTGACTAGAAAACATATTAGAAAATAGGTAAAAATTGGGAAGAATTGGTTAGTGTAGATAACCTGAAAGTGATTATGTAACACGTGAAATATGGGGGTAGAACACTTCAAAATGAAAGAGAAATGCGTATTTCACTTCACTTAGTACGAGTATATGCAAGGCATATCAAAAGCCTAGCCTAACCTAACCTAACTCGTCACATTCCTATTTGCAAGGCATTCAGAAACCTAAACGAAACTAACTTAACCTGTCACAGATTCGTATATGCAAGACATACGAAAAGCCTAAAGGAGCCTAAACTAATCTGTCACACATTTTCGCATTGTAGAACTTAAAAAAATGCAAGTTGGAAGTTTTAGTGTAGTGTGCTATAGAAAAGCCTGATTATTCACTTTTGGAGTTAGAAAATGGGGCACATATTTAGTCTGTGGGAAAGTTATTACTACTGTTATAAAATTTCGTTTAGAGCGCCATTATAAAACACCATAGGCCTATTATTCAATGTGGAGATATAGTAGAATTGGATCGTGAAGGCCTTCTGTATTATCTTCATTCAGGTAATGATAAACTTGCGATGGAAAGAAGTTTATTCAATTCTGCTGCGTACCAGAATATACAGGGACATCATTTTATTTTTACTAACATTTTTAATATTAACCTGTCTATACCTTTGGATTAATGACTGAGACTCGGAAACACCGTTTGCTACCCCCTTCCACGACTGGAGTTCGATGATACTGACGTAATATACAAACAAATCACTTTACTAGGTATAGGAGGGAAGAAAAGTAGTTCATCCATTTACGTAAATTAGGAAATATCGCGATTTTGAGTTTCATAATTTTCATTAGGTTTTTATTTAATCAAAATACAGTACTGTGTTAACAATGAGTGTTTTTACTCACGAACTGAGTTATCCATGCGAACGTATTCATTATGCAGTGTATATTATACTGTCTACAGCACATTAGCGTACAATATAGAGAATGAAGTTAAATTGAAAAATAATCATAATATGGATATTTAAACACATTTTTGAAAATGGTGGCCGTTCATTTCGATACAGGCTTCAGTTCTTTTGTGCATATTATCGCACTATAGACTATTGTACCTAATTCCAATTACCAGTTTCGTCCTTCGTACGAGTAACTCATGTTAAAATAATTCTGTACCTACTCTATAAAAGAGTACCTTACGTACTGTAAATTCAATCTTCACTTCTGCCCAGTCCGAAAAGATAAAATTACTCAGACATGCTATCTACTGTCCATCCAAGTGGTTATGTCGCAGGATCGTAGAAAGGGGGGGTGGAATCACGTGATTGTTAATTACTTAACGAGGCTCTTTTATTTAAGTTATTTTAAAC
Source organism: Periplaneta americana (assembly GCF_040183065.1). Lineage (NCBI taxonomy): Eukaryota > Metazoa > Arthropoda > Insecta > Blattodea > Blattidae > Periplaneta > Periplaneta americana. Next base: position 184,906,922 of record NC_091121.1, on the reverse strand, counting down.
AGTTGCATATTACGTAGACGTCCAATTAATTCCTAACAGAAATTAATGTTTTCAGAAAAGAGCTAAGAAAGCCCAGCCACTAGTCTTTACAGAGGGGCGAGCAGAAGCAGGTGGGGGAAATCGGGATGCGACGTAGGCAAACGGACGACAGTACCTGTGCGAAAATATGATTCAACATTGGAAATTTTCGTCACTGGAGAACGCGAACATATTTCTGAAACGTACTATAATCACTAACTCAGTACTGAGGCCTTAGTTCTGTGTGGACAGTTGGAACTTCGTTAGTAGAAGGGGTGGGAGTGAAATACATTCAAAAACTCAGGTACAATAAAAGTTGAAGTAAAAATAAAATGATGTCCCTGTATTATGGATTATTAGACTTCTTTTATCTATAGTAGTCTCAGTAGAGGTTTTGTTTTATCTAGAGAATATCAAAATTCGAGTGGGATTTAATTGACTATTACACAATTAGAAAAACGTATATAAAGATTAGAAGAAATAAAGTACTCTAATACAATTAAATATTAATTGACTTCCTAACTGATTTGAAAATATATTATTGTACCATCTCATCATTACAAATATTCCGACAGATGGCAGTAGTGTGTTATGAGCTATTCTCTTGTTATCAGTTGTACCAGCTACATATAATATCTTCATTGAACTCTATAAACGATTAGTAATCAAGAAGGCTTTGTTGATTCAGTTTTATTTTTATTAAAACAGTTGCAGTCTACTTCAATTATCATTATCTTAAACAATCTCTGATACGTGACTATCCATAATCTCATACAGCAGAAGCTATAACACAACCTAAATAATATAAACAAGATAAATGATAGAAAAGTTTTAATTAAGGAAGATGAAATAAACATGAATCATTTTAAAAGGTACAATTATTGAAAGTAGAATGCTGGCAAACAAAGAAACAACTGCTAGGGAGGTGATAAAAATTGTAGGATAAGCAGCCATGATTGATAGAAACACGTCGTTCTATACCGTTTTATTGGTCAAAAGTAGTGTGGCGTAGTAAAAGTGTAATAGTCTTGAAAAAATAATTTTATGTTTATTTTAATTTATTTTCCAAACAAGCATTTTTTTAATTTGTGTTCTTTTTTAAGTATGTTGACATTCGTAGGCTCAGTTGAGATATTTAAAATTATAGAAAAATGCTTACAATGTAAGTATTTTTATTTAAATCTATTTATTTTATACTGGTACGTGATTTATTTCACTTTGTTTAAAGCATCGAAACACCCGCTAATCATTAAACCGTCCTCACACGTTAAGGTACCGGTCTGCATTAATGTGCACGCTGTTTCAATCTTCCACTGAGCAAATACACAGTGCAGCAATCTGCCAATCACTGCTATAAACAAACCAGGTTTATGCCGATTACGTATCACGGTTTTCAGTAGTAGAACCTGCGTCGTTTCAATATTAGATTTGCCTTTACGTATTAACTCCGTTTATAACGTTTCTTAGTTTAAAAAGCAATAAACGTTTCTTAGTTTAAAAAACAATCTGTGGTGTTCAAATGAATAACAGAGCAAGATTATAAGTTCAAATAATTTTATGCACGAGTATGTGAATTTTCTTTTGTCGAGTATTAAACAAAACACGACAGGCACACAATGCTCATTTTATAGGGCCGTGACTCAGAAACCATAATTTTGTGCAATATTCCAATGTTCTTTCGATATAAATTTTACGGCATCGTTACAGAAACTGTAGAACTAACTTAACTGAACATCAAAAGCTACTATATATACTAATAATAAATCTGTAGCCGAAATTTTTCTGGTAATTTTCGATTTTCCAAAAATAATTGGTCCTAACATATATTATTAACCACCCTGAAACCGAAAATCGCTTTTTTGAAATTTTTGTCTGTCTGTCTGTCTGTCTGTATGTTACCTTTTCACGCGATAATGGCTGAACGGATTTCGATGAAAATTGGAATATAAATTAAGTTCGTTGTAACTTAGATTTTAGGCTATATGACATTCAAAATACTTTATTTAAAAGGGGGGTTATAAGGGGGCCTGAATTAAATAAATCGAAATATCTCGCTTATTATTGATTTTTGTAAAAAATGTTACATAACAAAAGTTACTTTAAAAATAATTTGCGATAAGTTTTATTCCTTGAAAAATTTTTATAGGACTGATATTTAATGAGATAAATGAGTTTTAAAATTAAAATAACTGCCATCTAAGGCCGTGTAATGAATTAAAAAACAATGACTTCGTCTATAAGGGGCCTTGGACAGCAACAATCGAAAGCTGTGAAAGATAGCCTACAGAGAATGTTTCTGTGTTTGTATGAAGCTGAGAGGATAAAAAGAAATATGAAGTAATATCGGAAGCTAAATTAACCGATTTGTATAATTAATTATTATTTCACCATTGGAAAGTGTAGTTTCTCTAGATGGACATAATGCTATAATGTTATTACAGTAACTTCTGATATAATATAATATAATTTAATATAAAATGTAATGTAATGTAATATTATATAATATAATTTAAATTATTTGAAGGGTTCAGAACCATAGTCAGCCAAGCGCCATTTACTGAATTCGTAGAAACAAGGGTTAAAATTAAGTTATTACCATAATTAAATGGAAACCTATAACAAGTAAAATAAAGTATACACATTAAATCTAAATGATGTCAATCTTCATCAAACTATGGTTGCATGTAATAAAAATTAAGAAACATGTTAAAGGAATTGTCATTGCACCAAATGAGTGTCTCTGGACCAAAATGACTGCATTTTAATTATTTGGATGCAATTTAAATTAAGTAACATATTAAACGATTTATCCTTCTATCAAACACGAATGTTCCCTGGATCAAATGTCCTATTTTAATTATGTAATTACTTTATATTTAATTCTAACGGGTGCAGCGGAGCGCACGGGTAGAGCTAGTTAACAATATATTTGATGTGATATTACGTATTATCAGTACTAGACATCCATTCGCTTTCAATAGTCCACAGTCCCTTCACGAATTGGTAACGTAGGGGAAGCTCTGACTATTGTAAATATTTAGACAAATGCAAGAAATATCGCGTTCAGTAACTATTTCTAAAACGCCACGATTTCCTTTAACAGTCTGGTGGATTATTTTAGGATCTCGCTATGCAATATCCTCTTCGGCTATCCTTTGCACACAGTCACTATTGGTACAATTTTTCCATTTGTACTGCTAACATTGATTTCACGATTATTGTTTATATTACTACTCGTTTCTTCTAAAGTAAAAGCTGCGTCTTTTAAAGTAAAAACGTTCTCCCTTCGAGATTTCACCTTACACTAGTAACAAACTCTACTTTCAAAAACACGCTTTTTATTACAAGTAAATCTAGCAGTGATCACAATAATGTCATTACCTCTGATATGGCCCTCTTCTAAGTCCCACGTTCGATTCCAGGGGCTGCACCGCGTGTCTTTGTCTATGATTGCAGTATCCGTCCCCATCTCACCACCCATCAACGTTTCACCGAGCACTGTGCGTTTGTTTGGTTCGCATCCCGGTTTCCCCCCTCCCGTTTCTGCTCGCTAAGGGTAGTGGCTCGCCTGTTAGGACAGCCTTCAGGGTCGGATTTAGGTATAGTGCCGCGCCTAGGCTATGACAAAATTTGCCGCCCCCCAAAGTCCTACAAACAGTTTATGAGCAGCTATTATACAGGTGATGTTTAGTTTAAATTAGTTTAAATGAAATGTTACAATTCAGAAAACAATAAATTACTGGAATCAAAATACATGCATCTTACTTGTGAATTATAAAGATTTCCTTCGCAATTTCTCAGAGAAAGCACTGATACGAGCAAATGCTGGGTAACTTTCGGTGCTGGACCCCGGACTCATTTCACCGGCATTATCACCTTCACATCATTGAGACGCTAAATAACCTAGATGTTGATACAGCGTCGTAAAATAACCCAGTAAAAAAAAAGAAAGCATTGATGTCATCAAAGTCGATCTGACGAAGCGCATCAGACTCGATGCAAAGAAATACATTAGGACTTATTCATTGTTGAAACAAAATTGATTTGTGAAAGACAATCTTTGGTTTATTTTTAAACATTGGTTTTGTTACTGGTATAATTACAAGTGTTTCTTACTTCGATAGGAAGTATTGGTGTAAGTAAATTCAAAAATAAACTCCAACTCTTTGCGGAATAAACCTTTCATATCAAATTACATAGTGTACAAGCTGGAAAATGATTAAATATTATTGTTGACGATATATTATATTGGAAATGTAACTGAGAGTTGTGGTTGCTATTCATAGCGATCAATAATAAACACATCCAATTTGATTTTCAACAATGCATTCTTGTTTATACAAACGGTTATATTTAAGCAGTTTCGTACTATAGTAGTAGCCTCGTTTAATTATTAGGCAGCGGCATTCTTTTTAAGATTTGTAGGTCTTTATTGCATGCACCGATAATAAAATGAAAATGCGACGTTGTCACGTCTTGTTTGTTGCTGCTATATATTAATATAACATGGAACAAGACACACTGCTAAAATTTGCAACTCTGGTTTATATATACACTCCGCGTGGAGTATTGGAGCGGCCTTCAAAAGACTTGACGACAATGGACAGCGCGACATAATTAAAATTATTGAAACTACAAAGCTTCCGTCCTCTTTGACACCGCTAGCCTACTAATTGAACGTGGCTACTTTATAATAACGTGATAACGGAATTACAATATAACTATGCAGCTGCACACTTTCCTTTTACTCTCGCCACGACCACGACAATGCGATAAGAAAGAATATCCGACTTCCACAAGATGTTCAAGAACAAACTTCAGAAACAATTTAGCAACAAGTGTTTTAAAAACAAATTTCACGGAAGGGAGAAAAAATTAAAAGAGAAGAGAAAAGAAAGAGAGAGAAAGAGAGAGAGAGAGGGACTCATCACGGGTGCACAAAAAAAGCCTATTTCAGCTGAAGTGCTTAGGGATATCCGATGTCCCTCTCGATAAGAATATCTACAGTCTGAGATGAAAAGCAAGTGTTAGTTCTCATTTTACGTAGCCCAAAAAGTCAGGTAACAACAATGGTTAACAATCGCATCCAGTAAAAAATAATTACATGGTAACCTAAACGGAGATTATTAGAGGCCGACTTTTGACACGCTGGAAAAAACAAAATTTATCTGAAAATGAAACAAGTTTAAAGTCAGTCTCATTTGGTAGAGAAATATACTTACTTACTTACAAATGGCTTTTAAGGAACCCGAAGGTTCATTGCCGCCCTCACATAAGCCCGCCAGCGATCCCTATCCTGTTCAAGATTAATCCAGTCTCTATCATCATACCCCACCTCCCTCAAATCCATTTTAATATTATCCTCCCATCTACGTCTCGGCCTCCCTAAAGGTCTTTTTCCCTCCGGTCTCCCAACTAACACTCTATATGCATTTCTGGATTCGCCCATACGTGCTGCATGCCCTGCCCATCTCAAACGTCTGGATTTAATGTTCCTAATTATGTCAGGTGAAGAATACAATGCGTGCAGTTCTGTGTTGTGTAACTTTCTCCATTCTCCTGTAACTTCATCCCGCTTAGCCCCAAATATTTTCCTTAGCACCTTATTCTCAAACACCCTGAACCTATGTTCCTCTCTCAGAGTGAGAGTCCAAGTTTCACAACCATACAGAAGAACCGGTAATATAACTGTTTTATAAAGAGAAATATACAGGGACATCATTTTATTTTTACTAACATTTCTGATATTAACCTGGCTATACCTTTGGATCAACGGTTGCTACCCCCCTTCCACGACTGGAGTTCGATGGCGTAATATACAAACAAATCACTTTACTAGGTATAGGAGGGAAGAAAAGTAGTTCATCCATTTACGTAAACTAGGAAATATCGCGCTTTTGAGTTTGATAATTTTCATTAGGTTTTTGTTTAATCAGAATACAGTACAGTATTAACAATGAGTGTTTTTACTCACGAACTGAGCTGTCCCTACGGACATATTTATTATGCAGTGTATATTATACTGTCTATAGCACATTAGCGTACACTATAGAGAATTAAGTTAAATTGAAAAATAATCATAATATGGATATTTAAACACATTTTTGAAAATGGTGGCGGTTCATTTCTATACAGGCTTCAGTTCTAATGTGTGTAATTCCAATTACCAGTTTCGCCTTTCGTACTAGTAACTCATGTTGAAATAATTCTGTATCTACTCTATAAAGAGTACCTTACGTATTGTAAATTCAATCTTCACTTCTGCTCGATCCGAAAAGATAAAATTACTGAGACATGCTAGCTACTGTCCGTCCAAGTGGTTAGGTCGCAGGATCGTAGAAAGGGGGGAAATCATGTGACAGTTAATTACTTAACGAGGCCCTTTTATTTAAGTTATTTTAAACAGTTGCTGGGTATAATATTACGTAGCTGTCCAATTCCTAACAGAAATTAATGTTCTCAGAAAAGAGCTAAGACAGCCCAGCCACTAGCCTTTACAGAGAGGCGAATAGCAGCTGGTGGGAAAAACCGGAATGCGAAATAGGCAAATGGACGACAGTACCTGTGCGAAAATGATGTAATATTGAAAGCTCTTTCGTCATTGGAAAACGCGAACATATTTTTGGAACGTACTGTGACGGTAAGGCTACCATGACTGAATACGCGGTCTTCGATCTGTGTGGAGGACGGTTGAACTTCATTAGTAGAAGGGGTGGGACTGAAGTACATTAAAAAACTGAGGTACAATAAAAATTGAAGTAAAAATAAAATGATGTCCCTGTATAAACTAGCTGATATATGAAAGAAAAATACTGTATGTATTTCAAACAATTTGCAACCTTGTATAATTTTTATCTCTTGTGTATGTTAGGCATAGCCTAACATCTATATATATAATTTGAACTGGTAATGGAAATTACGGGAAAACGGCTGAACGGATTTTAATAAATGGCCCCTCATTTTGAAGCTTCGAACCCAAAGGTTTTCGGAAAAGTAGTAGTTTTCAGTGAAATGTCAATTTTCCTACATGATTTTCCTATTTTCCAAAATCCATCTGTTGTCAGTTTTGAGAACTAATTTTATCGAATCACGGCCGACTTGATTGAATTTCAGAACAAAACACACACTACAATAAACAATAGGCTATTACATGAAGGCCATGACCTGCAGGATTGCCGACATATTTAGAGTTCAATTCAATTTGTTATTAAAAACTGATTCTGCAGTGTATAATAATTTTCTGAGTACAGCTGTGTATTGGATATTCAAATGTACGAAACTTGAGATGGTTTGATGACATTATTAGCATTAGAAATTAAATATTATTATAGTTAATATCATGATGCATCTATTTTTCATTAATTGTACATAATATTGATGCTGTATTGATGACATGAAAGTGAAACGTTTTGAGGTTATGTAAGTAAATGTAGAGAATATCTTAATTTAGATCTTCATTTCTATAATTTACTGAGTGGCTGCTATATATAACTACAAAACTTAAGATAATAATATTGTTATTAAAAATCAAATATTTTTATACTTATTAACCCAGTCGGGTTGGGTCTTTTTCATATACTTAATGGCGGTGTAGTATAGATATTGATGTGTCATTGTCTTCAGTATTGGCTCGAGAGAGCGCAAAAATTACAGTTCCTAAGAAAAATATATAAAAAGGTATTACTTACTGATAAAATAAGAGGCCTAGAAAATTTTGTAGTCTCCAGATCATTTCAGCAAGATATCTTAGTAGGATAAAATTATTTTACGCTCTACATTTCAAGTTCTACATGCAGCAGCTGACATTTTTTTTAACTTTTGCCTACAATCCACAATGACCTGAAATAGCTATTGCTATCGTCCTGACATTGATACTTGCGTTTTCGCGTTGAAACTCAAAAACTGAAGTTGGATAGGTTCAAGAGAAAGTATTTGGCCTAAAAACATCCATTCAGAGGGAGTATGTTTCATTATTATGGAAGCAAATAACTATTAAAAAGACAAGTATTCTTCATTGAAAATAAATCTGAAAAATTTTTATTTGAACGTCTAATGAACTTAGTTTGCAGCAGCATTTGATGCACAAGCCACTAGTTACTATATAAACACGATTTGTACAGTATAATAGATATGTAGCGATGCGACTTATAGTGTTGCTGGTTGCATAAGCTGGGAAAAAATATGGTGATACTAGTCAACCATCCTAGGACCTGACTTGGAGCTTAGGTGCTTACCACTAGCAATCACGCTACACATCCTTTTTCCATTTGTGATGAAAGACTGTCCGAACGGGAAATGATATTTTCAACATGGTATGGCCGCTACTACTAGTAGGACACAAATTGTAGTTTCTCCCGCATATGGTTAAATAATTTAAAATCAGTTAAAATTTTAGTTTAATAGAGTCTATAGATCAGGGCTGGGCACCAAGTGCGGATTCTACTCTCTCGCGGAGAGCCTTATGACTTCTCTTCATCCCCTTTCTTCCCCGCCGAACACCGCGCAGCGTTGATTCAGTGACGGATGAATATTAAGCGTCCTCGTTTAGAGTCTAGTTCCGCTCCCGATGCCCAGCCCTGTTACAGACGATCTCTAATAGCGCGCGTTCATCAGCGAGTAACAATAATGCTATCTGATTTTCTCCCTTCGCACCAGGACCCCAGATGTGGACTACGACTGGGACAAGATGACGGGGAATATGTACAACTACTTCACTTATGGGGCAGCATGTTCAGAAGTGGAAATCGATTGTTTAACTGGAGATCATAAGGTAGGTAATGTTTAACTGGAGATCATAAGGTAGGTAATGTTTAACTGGAGATCATAAGGTAGGTAATGTTTAACTGGAGATCATAAGGTAGGTAATGTTTAACTGGAGATCATAAGGTAGGTAATGTTTAACTGGAGATCATAATGTAGGTAATGTTTAACTGGAGATCATAAGGTAGGTAATGTTTAACTGGAGATCATAAGGTAGGTAATGTTTAACTGGAGATCATAAGGTAGGTAATGTTTAACTGGAGATCATAAGGTAGGTAATGTTTAACTGGAGATCATAAGGTAGGTAATGTTTAACTGGAGATCATAAGGTAGGTAATGTTTAACTGGAGATCATAAGGTAGGTAATGTTTAACTGGAGATCATAAGGTAGGTAATGTTTAACTGGAGATCATAAGGTAGGTAATGTTTAACTGGAGATCATAAGGTAGGTAATGTTTAACTGGAGATCATAAGGTGGGTAATGTTTAACTGGAGATCATAAGGTAGGTAATGTTTAACTGGAGATCATAAGGTATGTAATGTTTAACTGGAGATCATAAGGTAGGTAATGTTTAACTGGAGATCATAAGGTAGGTGATGTTTAACTGGAGATCATAAGGTAGGTAATGTTTAACTGGAGATCATAAGGTAGGTAATGTTTAACTGGAGATCATAAGGTAGGTAATGTTTAACTGGAGATCATAAGGTAGGTAATGTTTAACTGGAGATCATAAGGTAGGTAATGTTTAACTGGAGATCATAAGGTAGGTAATGTTTAACTGGAGATCATAAGGTAGGTAATGTTTAACTGGAGATCATAAGGTAGGTAATGAGTTCAGGTTGTTGTAGAACGCATTAAATTATAACTGGGACAACAATGTGTATTAAAATTTAATGTGTTCACTAATCCCATTCAATAATAATAATAATAATAATAATAATAATAATTTATTTATTTATTTATTTATTTATAATATTAATGTGCGACACAACAGCACAACGCCAATTACAGTTTAGCACAAGATACAAACAAAACAACAAATGATGATGAGAATGAATGATAGAAATGGCAATGAGATGAAATACAATCAATATAATAGTCTACATTAATCAATTGACCAAATGCAACAAAATAAATAGCACAAATAATAATTATTAAAATTAGTTCAGTGAGATAATTAAAAATAATGGCAATTGAATAGAGTGAATTACAAATGTATTAATGAAATCAAATAATAATAATAATAATAATAATAATAATAATAATAATAATAATAATAATAGGTACGAATTAAGTTGAAATATAAATAGGCATTAACTTGTGTTAAATTACGTCCGAAGCTTCAGATATAACAAGTCTTCCGAAGTGATTATATCACTATTAACACTGGTCAACAGTGATTTTGTTAAATCAAAAATTTCTGCCGTTTCTTATGTAATTTCAACTGCTGATTTCAAAAATGAAGTCAGAATTTTTCTACCACCCACCTTTTTTTTTATAATTTTAGAAAAATTGAATTATTTTTATTGCTATATACTACAGTTCTTTATAATAATAATAATAATAATAATAATAATAATAATAATAATAATAATAATAATAATAATAATTTATTTATTTATTTATTTATTTATTTATTTATTTAGAATATTAACGTGCAAAAACAACAGCACAAGACCAATTACAGTTTTGCACGATACAAAACAGAACAAAACAACAAATGATGATGAGAATGAATGATAGAAAATGGCAATGAGATGAAATACAAACAATATAATGGTCTAAATAATCAATGATCAAATAATAATTATAAAATTACATAATTAGTATAATGAGATAATTGAAATAATGGAATAGTCTACATTAATCAATTGACCAAATGCAAGAAATAAAATGGACAAATAATTATTAAAATAAGATCAGTGAGTTAAAAACTCAAAGATATTCTACACATTAAATGGATCCAAGTTTAATCCATGCAAATTAGCATATTTAATGCATCTGCAGACCGGAGAGAGAGATTTAGGATTCTTATTATAAAACAATTTATGAAATCTTAAACCATTAGCAGGAATACGAAGACTGATATTGCTTATGAAAGATTCACAATCAATATCACCCTTAATGACTTTGCAAAAAAATAAATAATCAAGATCCTGACGTCTGGTGAACAAACAACCGCAATTGAAATAATTGCATTTAATCTCATAGTTATAATCGGAATTTGGTAAAAATCTATAAGAACACAAGGAAATAAATTTTCTTTGAATATTCTCCAATTTAGCCGAGTCAGTGGAAGTAATGGAGTTCCATACAACAGATGCATATTCAAGCTTGGATCTAACCAACGTATAGTATAAAATTAATAAACACATAGGAGTGGAAAAAGAATAAGTTATAGACCTAATTAGACCAAGCATTCTTAACGAATGGGTATAAATATATTGCACATGATCATGGAAATATAATTTTGAATCAAGTAGGACACCAAGATCTCTAATACAACCTGTCCTAGTAATTACGACGTTACTGAGAGAATAGTTAAATTTTAGGGAGATAGTTTTCCGTGAAAAGGAAATAACAGAAGTTTTGGATTGATTAATTTTCATTCCATTTTCAACAGACCATTGTGAAATTGAATTAATGTCATTTTGAAGAATTTGACAATCAACCAAACTATTAATTTTGCGAAAGATTTTGAGATCATCCGCAAATAAAAGGCAGCTAGAACTTATTCTTTTTCTTATATCATTTATAAATAATAAAAATAAGAGAGGTCCCAATGTAGACCCTTGAGGAACACCGCATAAACTATTAAATGGAACCGAGAGAGAATTACCTAGTCGAACACAAGACTGTCTATCTGTTAAATAATTTTCAAACCAATTAACGTAGTTAGTGGAGAGACCAAAATTACTTAATTTATTTAATAAAATTTTGTGAGGAACAACATCAAATGCTTTGCTAAAATCAAAATAAATTGAGTCAATTTGACCTTGATTTTCAACTATAGGCATTATGAGATTAAGATAGGAAACTAAATTAGTAGTTGTAGATTTCCCTCTTGAAAATCCATGTTGGGCCGAATTGATCTTATTTTTGACATAAAATGAAATGTGTTTGTGAATAATTTTTTCAAAAATTTTAGAAAAATTGTTTAGGATAGAAATGGGTCTATAATTAGTAACACTATTTTTATTACCATTTTTGAAAACTGGAATAATGGATGCTTCCTTCCAAAGTGACGGGTAAATTCCTGTTTTTAAGCTAAGATTGAATAAAAAAGTTAAAACAGGCAAGAGAATATTAGAGCAACCCTTAATTATAAAATTAGGAATGCTATCAGTACCTTTACATTTATTAGGCTTTAGTTTTTTAATAGCTTTATTTACATCATCGAATGTAATATTAGGCAGGGACAAACAGTCAGTGATATTAGAATCATAAGTAATGAAATTAGAGTTACAATTTTGTTGAACAGATTTAAATTGACAAGCAAATGCATTTGCAATTTCTTTGTCATCTGTGATGTGAACGCCATTTATTATTAGTTCTGTGGGATTACTATTTGTTTTTCGAAAAGTTTCTACATATTTCCAAAATTTATTTGGTTCATGCTTTAGGTTATCATCAATTGATTGTAACCATTTGAATTTATCAGATTTAATCATGGCTTTGACTTGTTTTCTAAAATTAGAAAAAATTTGATAATGATGATCAGTTTTATATTTTTTGTAATTTTTATGAGCTTTATTTTTTTTCTTAATAAGCTGACGTAAATCGTTTGAAAACCATTTAGGATAGTGCGATTTTTTAACAAAGGTGACAGGGACACAAAGGGATATAGCATTGTTTATAATTTGAGACAAGGAATTTGCAGCAGTGTTTACATCAGTAGTCTGATATATGCTAGTCCAATCATAATTGTATAGAATAGAATAAAGATTCAGATAATCACCTTGAGAATAATTTAAATAAGAACTGATTAGAGAGTGTTCCGGTAACGATAATTTTACTTCAATATAAATAGAGATAGATGGATGATAAGTATCCTCTAAAACTAGAGAGTGATCGGCAAGTTTAACTGTACTGTTTTTATCATTAGTAAAAACCAAATCAAGAAGCTTTTTACTCGTAACGGTAGAGTTAATTTGAATTAATCCAAGAAGGCAGGACGAGGAATATAAATCCTTAGCCTTAATTTTAGAGTAATAATGAGTATCATTAAGATTAGAACCAGTTGTCCAGTCCATACCAGGAGTATTAAAATCACCAAGGATTACTATTCTAAAATTATGAGTGTCGAGATTTTTTTCAAGAAAATTAAGATAAGATTTTAAGTGAATATGATCTGTATCAGGAGAGAAATAATGGTTACCTAATAACAGATTAAAACCATCAGTCATTCTAAGTTCAACCCAAACGCATTCACTAATAATTTCTAAGTCAAAACGTCTTTTAGTAAAAGGTAACTGGTAATAATAATAATAATAATAATAATAATAATATTAATAATAATAATAATAATAATATATTTATTTATTTATATTTGTGTGCTAAACAACAGCCAGAGGCCAATTATAGTTCAGCACAATACACAAACGGAAGATACAAAGGCAAAAAAATAAATAAATAATATCTTAAATCAAGAAAAACATACATAAATAAAATTGAGAACATGGACAGTAAGTACTAATACAAGAAACTATACTTTGAAAGGATCTAAATTGTTCCCATGCAAATTGGCATATTTTATGCATCTACAGACTGGAGAAAGAGATTTTAAATAATAATAATAATAATAATAATAATAATAATAATAATAATAATAATAAGGTTTTTTTAACTCGCCAGAGTTAAGGCCATACGGCCTTCTCTAAGACTCAATCAGGAGTAAAACTGCGTTACAAAAAACACTACAAATTTACACACAAAACTGAAGAAGATAATCATACATGCTAATCGAAAGAAAATATTTCAGATATTTCATTTTATTATTTTAACAAGTGACATGTAAATTTAGATCATTGTTGCCTGGAAGTCAAAATTCATAAAATAAAAGAAGTTATTCCTCATAACACTGTGAGAGTATTAATTTTTAATTAAGTTGAAATTTACATTCATGAAACAAGTTTCATAACCTGTTTTCTTTGTTATAATTTTAAGTGTGGTAAAAGTATCTTATAAAGTGAAATATACCTCGAAATACTGTGTAAATCACATAAACACTTTTTTGTTACGTTTGTGGTTAGTTAACTAAAGCATAGCATAAATTTTGGCCCTCGGTTGTACAATGCTTTAACTAAATTACACCCAGAACTTCTAACATGTAATCCACTAACATATAACAAGAAAATTAGAAACGTGTTAATATCTTCAATTTGATTAAATAAATTTATAGCCTATGTGTATGAATTAATCAACCTATATTATATTTGTAAGGCTAAAGGTATATAAAACACTAGCTCGACCGGTCCTCACTTATGGTAGCGAGGCATGGACAATCAGAAAAGCTGGTGAGCAAAGGCTGACGACAGTGGAAATGAGGTTCATGAGACGAACAGCGGGATGCTCTTTGCTGGAACACCGTAAAAATGTGGACATATTGCAGGAACTCAAAATGGATCCTATAGTTAATTTTGTTCAACAATATCGACTTCAGTGGAAAAAACATGTCGAAAGGATGGATCGCACTAGATGGCCTAAACAGATTCTTACTTATGTACCAAGAGGAAAGAGGAAATTGGGAAGACCACGAAAGCGCTGGCATGAGACCGTAACAGATCCTGTAGGGTCTAATACGTGAGGGATATGATGATGATATTATATTTGTATTCTATAATTTTGAAATATATATTAATCCTACTTTTCACGTGCGATATTATTCTTCTCTAGTGTTAATATTATATTATATAATTCCATTGCCGCTGTAATTATATTTTATTTCCTATTTTATTTTACTTATTTATTATTATTATTATTTATTTATTTATTTTAATATTATATCTGAACTGCGACCGAGCACGAGCGCTGCTCATTCGGTCTCAAATTTTGTTAATACTACTGTATCTTCTTTTTATATTGCTTGTATTATTTTATTTGTATTTCTCTTTGTTTGTTTTGTAATTATATTTCTTTATTCTGTATATTTAAACTTAAATAAAAAAAATACACTGGCGAATTTTTACTACACTAGTTAAAAGACCTTACGAGTGTTATTTGGATTGCAAAATAGATGAGGACAGGAACTGGGCTCCTGAAATCTGTTATGCTCCATGTAATTCTATTAACTGGTTGGCTAGTAAGATCCCGTCGTATGCCTTTTCCAGTTCCAATAATATGCCGGGAACCTAAGGATCATTCAACAGACTGTTACTTTCTAGGAACCACAGATCAGAAGATTAGAGAGAATGGGGTGTAATGTGTATCTAAAAATAACTTCTTGGATTCTCATCTATTTTTTTTCTGTCCTCAAAATCTTCGGGTAGTGAGCGACAAACGTGGGGAGCGTTTTCATCATGATTTTTTTTAAATGGAAAGGCGTGTAAAGTGGATGTAATATTTGAACTATGACAGAAATTATACAGGGACATCATTTTATTTTTACTTCAATTTTTATTGTATCTGAGTTTTTCAATGCACTTCACTCCCACCCCTTCTACTAATGAAGTTCAACCGTCCTGAACACAGATCCAAGACCGCATATACAGTCATAGTAGCCTTACGGTCATAGTAAACAGTACGTTCCAAAAATATGTTCGCGTTTTCCAGTGACGAAAGAGTTTTCAATATTGCATCATTTTCGCACAGGTACTGTCGTCCATTTGCCTACGTCGCATCCCGGTTTCCCCCACCTGCTGCTATTCGCCCCTCTGTAAAGACTAGTGGCTGGGCTGTCTTAGCTCTTTTCCGAGAACATTAATTTCTATTAGGAATTGGACGTCTACGTAATATTATAACCATACAATTGTTTAAAATAACTTAAATAAAAGGGCCTCCCTTCCTACGATCCTGCGACATAACCACTTGGACGGGCAGTAGATAGCATGTCTGAGTAATTTTATCTTTTTGGATCGAGCAGAAGTGAAGATTGAATTTACAGTACGTAAGGTACTCTTTTATACAATATGTACAGAATTATTTCAACACGAGTTACTAGTACGAAGGACGAATCTGGTAATTGAAATTACACACATTCGAACTGAAGCCTGTATTGAAATGAACGGCCAGCATTTTGAAAATGTGTTTAAATATCCTTATTATGATTGTTTTTCAATTTAACTTCATTCTCTACTGGGTGTTCATTTCAGTGTGTCATGACGTCACTGTTTGTGAGTCAGCGATTTGAAGCGAGTTTCAGCTTTTATGTTAGAGAAGTTGCCTATTAATCAAGGCGTTCAATCTGAACTTGAGAACGTGTACGGTATAACTTGAACGTCGTAGCAACAGATGGCGGTCTGTACGGTCTGTGTGCTACCATAACCTCTTTCGAACTGTGTTTTGCGCAGGCAAGTCGTACGCAGGGTATTTGTTATCATCGGTTGCGTACGGCAACATTCCACAATACAAATCAAATGCTCCGTGTCCATGTTGACCGTCGAAGTTAATGTCAACAAATACGTAAGAAATCGTTTTAACCCTCTCCCCATATCCCGACAGTAAGGGAAAAACCCACCTCAGTACATGTTTCGAAACAGTTCACATTCCTGCCACTACCGGCGTTACCGTACATATCAGCAAGTACGCTTCAGAATGAACGCCGTACTTGCTATGCAACTTCTCTGACACATAGGCAATACACCTCTGCGGAAGTGTAGGAAGATTGAATTCTCTAGGCTCATCGACTAGCCATATGAAGGCATACAGCGAGCAATGACACACTTTGAACTGAACACCCAGTATAGTGTACGCTAATGTGCTGTAGACAGTATAATATACACTGCATAATGAATACGTCCACATGGACAGCTCAGTTCGTGAGTAAAAACACTCATTGTTAATACAGTACTGTACTTTGATTAAACAAAAACCTAATGAAAATTATCGAACTCAAAATCGCGATATTTCCTAGTTTACGTAAATGGATGAACTACTTTTCTTCCCTCCTATACCTAGTAAAGTGATTTGTTTGTATATTACGCCAGTATCATCGAACTCCAGTCGTGGAAGGGGATAGCAAACGATGTTTCCTGTTCTCAACCGTTGATCCAAAGGTATAGCCAGGTTAATGTTAGAAATGTTAGTAAAAATAAAATGATGTCCCTGTATAAATAGTGTGTATATTTGAGGTAATTTATACGAGGTAACGGAACTTTGTGCCCACCTTGTAGTAGCAAATAGGCCTATCCAATGCTCAAGCTTTGGATTATTCTCTATGGAAACCCATTTAAGAATGATATGAAATGCCCGTATATTTCAAGTGTGTATGTAATGGACTGGAAATAGTAATTCTCAGTTTTTTGCAGGTTCTCAGAACTGATATCGTGATGGACCTCGGCCAGAGTCTTAATCCAGCCATTGATGTGGGCCAAGTGGAAGGAGGATTCATCCAAGGATATGGCCTTTATGTGCTGGAAGAATTAAGATATTCTCCCCAAGGCAAATTATTAACAAACGGACCGGGGTTCTACAAGATCCCCACTGTCTCAGACATCCCCACGGAATTCAACGTTTCTCTCCTACAAGGATCCTCGAATCCCAGGGCTATTTACTCTTCAAAGGTAAATGTTTAGGCCTGCTACGTAATAATAGTTCCTGGCTTTAGAAACGAAGAAAAGAGCGTATGAGGACATCATATTTACGTCAAAGAGAGAATAATAATATAGTAATTTGTGTATCAAAGGCGAAATGAAGATGTTTATAACGAGTGTACGGGGTAGCTGCCCCAAGTTTAAAAATGAATTTCACCAAATGTTCACACATTATTTTGTGGCGCATTGGTCCGTAATTGAATAAATTAAAGCTTTTTGATAAGAGTTTTAGGTTAGAAATTCGCTTTGTGTTTGTACATCTTGTTTACCGTGTTTTGTTTTGGTAACTAGGGGCTGTGGGTACTAAAAAAAAAAAAAGAATACGTAGAATAAAAATTATTCGTTGAGGGAGGCCATGCATGATGCTACTATTTCTTTGTTGTTAAGTTGCCAGTCTCTGAATTTAATAAACAATGTTCTGTTATGTTGGAAATGATGTCGGTGTCTTTTGAAACCGAAATTCCTTCTGTAGATATTCTTAAAGCCAAATAAACTGAAGATAAATTGTTGTCAATTTAATAAATATAAATATAAGTAAACAAACTACTTTTTTTTGGCTCTAGGGCTTATAAAAGCTTTTTAGATCCGCAAAGGTATGTTACATATATCGTATCTATGGAGAAATTTAACTTTAATTTAACATTTATTACTTTCCTCTTGTGTCTGAGGTTGGCAATATTATGTAAGAAGGTAATAGTGTTATTTATGATTGGAATTATAAAACTGTCAGAATTTTGCTACACTATTTACAGTTTCAAGAATTAAGAAGCTCTCTTGAAAATTGAGAGATATTGTGAAAAATATCTGATTATTTTGCTGTCCTATTTAGAAATTCACGTTTCCTCTCTCGTTCCATTCGAGAAAGTCACTGCCACAAAGAAGTTTGTCTTGTGCTTGAAAAAAGCCTTATTTGAGTTAAATTCTATTACAGTAATCCAAAAATTCAACTTTTAATCAGTTTTATTTTCAACATGATGTCTGTTTTCAAAATTACTGTATATATTCACAAAGCATCTTTGTTTTAGGCCGTTGGAGAGCCTCCTCTTTTCCTAGCATCGTCTATCTTCTTTGCAATCAAAGATGCCATTTCTGCAGCCAGAGCGGATGTTGACTTGACTGGGTTGTTTCAACTGGATTCCCCAGCCACAGCAGAGAGAATTCGTACTGCTTGTGTAGACAACTTAATTAACAAGGTACGAGTATACTGCCACGGAGACATTAGCAAAGACTACAAAGAAAAGAAAGATCAAAACAATGATTGGATTGTTAGGAAAAACGATATGATTATAGCCTCAGAAAAAGAAAAAAATACGAGAAAAACAGTGAAACTAGCGTGTGAAGAATTATAAATATGGACACTGCACGTCGGTATCTTTGATGTAGCAGTAACTTATTTCAGTGACCTTCAAGCCAGCTGTACCTGCATCAGAGTGAGGTTCAGCTTTTCCTCTAAAGTTGGCGCTGATATCGCACCAGCAATCAACAGCAGAAATACTTTTTAGTAGACTTGCCAGCGAATAGGGATTGCGGTTCCACCGTTCACGGGTGCTCGATTATACTGACCTTTAGCGTTTGAAAGTGGAAAGAAACCCTAGCCTAGCGCATGCGCAAAAAAAAAAAAAAAAAAACCAACAAGAACAAAGCCGGAAATTTCATTCAGTGTCCATTATTTTTAACCCCTATTTGCTGGTAAAACAATGACAGTGAAAACAATTATAATGATGAGAAGATATTAATGAGAATGACTACGAAATAATGATAAGGACAGTAGGTACGATGTTCAAACGATTAGGGAAAACACGGAAATTTTACTTGAAGCAAGTAAAGCGATCGATTTGGAAGTAAATCCCGAAAAGACAAAGTATATGATTATGTCTCGTGACTAGTATATTGTACGAAATGGAAATATAAAAATTGGAGATTTATCCTCCGAAGAGGTGGAAAAATTCAAATATCTTGAAGCAACAGTAACAAATATAAATGATACTCGGGAGGAAATTAAACGCAGAATAAATATGGGAAATGCTTGTTATTATTCGGCTGAGAAGCTTTTCTCATCCAGTCTGCTGTCAAAAAATCTGAAAGTTACAATTTATAAAACAGTTATATTACCGGTTGTTCTTTATGGTTGTGAAAATTAGACTGTCACTTTGAGAGAGGAACATAGGTTAAGGGTGTTTGAGAATAAGGTGCTTAGGAAAATATTTGGGGCTAAGAGGGATGAAGTTACAGGAGAATGGAGAAAGTTACACAACACAGAACTGCACGCATTGTATTCTTCACCTAGCATAATTAGGAACTTAAAATCCAGACGTTTGAGATGGGCAGGGCATGTAGCACGTATGGGCGAATTCAGAAATGCATATAGAGTGTTAGTTGGGAGGCCGGGAGGAAAAAGACCTTTAGGGAGGCCGAGACGTAGATGGGAGGATAATATTAAAATGGATTTGAGGGAGGTGGGGTGTGATGATAGAGACTGGATTAATCTTGCACAGGATAGGGACCAATTGCGGGCTTATGTGAGGGCGGCAATAAACCTTCGGGTTCCTTAAAAGCCAGTAAGTAAGGTACGATGTTAATGAAACGACAACGATAATAAGTGACAAGTTTAATTATGAAAGGCATTATAACAGTACCAACAACAGCAATGATGACGAAGTGACAATTACAGTGAAAACGAAATTCATAACAAAACGGTAACAATGTCAACAAGCACATTAATATTAACACAAAGATGAAAATGATAAATCTAATGATGACGAAAATTATAACAAAATGACATTAATAATCAAAATGTCGACAATGAAAAATACAAAACGAAACCTGACGAAAGAAAATCATCACAAATATATTATATGAACAACGAAACAACAATGACGATGAAAAAACGATAGGAACAATGAAACACCAGCCATGAAAAAACAACAGGAATAATAAAACAACCTCAAAGAAGACAAAATAGAACGATAATGGTGACAGAAGACAAGAATAATGTGATAGTGTTAAGTTATTTTTGTGCAAATGGTTGTGTTTATGGTTGTGCTAACAGATGGAGTTGCTTGTCAACAATGTGACGCTGAAACGTGTGTTCAGGTTACTGCCCAGCGACAGTCCTGATGTATTTTTATATTTGTGATGATTGGTTAATTAATATTAACCCGGCACACTCACAATCACACTAACATTCATACAAATTTCCAGACTCAAGACACCCAGGGAATTCTTCTTCTTCCAGAAAAGTTCACCGAGCGCCAAGCCCGGGAATCGAACCCGGAACCTCCTGATCTGGAAGCCAGCATGTTGACCAACAGACCACGGAGGCGTGATAATGATTGTGATAAATCTATAAAAACAATGAAACAACAATATCGAAAAACACAGGAACATGAAACGACAATGATAGTAAAAGAATAGAAATAATGAGACTACTATAACAAGGACAGAAACAAACGAAAATTAAGACAAAACAAAAGAAAGAATGAAACAACGACAATGATGACAAATCTATTGGAACTGTGAATCAACAACAATGATGAAGAACGACTGGTATAACAAAATGGCAGTTATGACAAAACAACAGGAATAATGAAATAACGATAATGAACGTAATGAAACAAAATGGCAGTTATGACAAAACAACAGGAATAATTAAATAACGATAATGAACGTACGGAAAAAAAAGAACGGAAATGGTAACAAAATAATGGTGACAATTAGAACGCTAATAACGATACTAACGAAGCAAAAACGAAAACAATGACAAAACAGAACAATCTAACAATGACAATGACAAAAACTATAATTACAAAGACAACGATGAAAATGACAACTATAATAACAATGATGACGATGATAATTGTAACAATAACGAAAAATAATGATTATGACATTTATGTTAATGACAATGCCAAGAACAATAATAATGGCAACAATGTAGATGACGATTACGTAGTTATTGGTCACTATTTATGAAGCGATTCTAGTTTGTTAACATAATAAATATATATTCGTTAGTTTGAGATTCACTTGGAAGTTTTAATAACTACAAGAAATAAAATCTTAATTTACCTTTGTTTCAGATACCTAAACCAGAAGCAGGGACATACACGCCATGGAGTGTGCCTCCTTGAACTGAATTTGAAGATGTACTTCGCATTTATATTCTTATTTTTTATTGTATTTTAATTCATCTTTGTAATGAATTCATTTGATACAGTAATATTAAGTATAATTAGCCTATTATTGTATGTCTTTAAAATTAATTTCTAGATTTTCTGAAGAAAATAATGTTCGAGTCATACAACTCATTCACATTTTATCTACTATATTTGTACTTTAATTCGTGCTAGAATACAAAAAGGTTATTAGAAGGATCAGTGGTTACAGCAGTATATTGCGATACTAGGTTGGTAAGTGCTCTTGTGTCATGAACTTAACGTCCTTGTATTGCATATTATTTTTTGCACAATCATAATTTATATCTTCATTTTATGTACTATGTATTTTAGTTAAGTATTAATTTTGAACTGAACGTTTATTATTTTTTTAATATCAATGTGTAATTTTCTAGGTGACTGTGTTTTTATAGTCTTTTGTTTTATTTCTTGGATACGATTGTCTTTTGTTCAAATAAATAAAAGCTATTGCAATAACTTATACGAAATTGAAGTGTCTGAATATTTTTCTATAAATAAAGAGAACGACAGTCTTTATCCTGTAACATTTAATAATTGTTCAAACTTCACGTTCAATTGTAATTTAAATAAATGAAGTTTCAGCTTGGTACATTAGAATTCTTGTTTTTTTTTTTTAATTAAAAATGATTATGTCAAGTTTGTAGAGAATTTACATGTTGTAAGTAATTGACTTACTGCACTTTTATTTCCAGCGTTTCCGTAGTAACCACTGAACGTGTTGTATCTTCACGTTACATGGCATACAACAATGATAGTAAGTATGCAAAAAAAAGCATGATTGTGCAAAAAATATTTTTAATACAACAACATACCGAATGAACCGTAGGCCCTAACTGTGGTTTAATAAAGTCTGCTTTCATATCTTCTGCTATTATTCATGATTTTCAAATTATTTTTTCCTTGTATTACGCACAAATTCAGTCATAAATCTGATAGAAAACAAAAAGGAGAAATTCCACTAGACTAAGAACACTGGCACCCAAGAACAGGCCAAACATTCCTCTACCGCACACTGTCAGATAATATAAAATCATGATAGACATCTGACAGTGTAAGATAATTTTGACCTGATGGTAGGTAAGTTATTACAGGTCAAACGTACGTTGCTCTCACCGAACTTTTCTCAGCCCAGATATACATATAGAGTGTTAGTTGGGAGGCCGGAAGGAAATAGACCTTTGGGGAGGCCGAGATGTAGGTGGAAGGATAATACACTCAGGGACAAAAAAACCGGACACTTTAATATTTGCTGGTATTTTGCAAAACATTATCTTCTCATACAATATTATGGTAGCCATCTGTTGTTATGGAGACGTGTATACATTGTTGATTGTTTTTTGTTTTATAAACAACCCATTACAACCAAATATTCCAATTTTGCTTTCGGAGTCTCAGCTATAACAATTTTGTCTCAACCATTTTGTGCTTCATTATCGTTATCATTCGTTATTTCTTTATTTTTACATTTTCTGAGTTTAAGTGGGGTTGTAACATTTGTCTTAAAACAAGATGCGACCTGAAGATGTGGTTCGAGCTGTAGCCCTTTACGATGATGGACGCAGTGTACGTTACATTGCAAATGTTATGAATATGGCTAGAAGCACAACCCATGATGCCATAAAACGGTATAGAGAGACCCTAGAATATACCAGAAGACCAGGTTCGGGTCGTCCAAGTGCTACAAATCCAAATGAAGACAGGCATATGGTGTTGAGAGTTCTTAGGGAGCGCAACCTGCCAGCTACTAGTGTAGCCCAGCAATTTGTTAACATGCATGGACGCCCAATTTCGGCCAAAACAGTTAGAAGAAGGTTGAAAGCAAGTGGACTGACATCAAGTAGACCTGCAACTGGTCCCAGACTTCTCAGGATGCATCGAGTTGAACGACTGCGTTTTGCAAATGATCACAGGGATTGGAGAACTGGACAGTGGAGCTGTGTTCTGTTCACCGATGAGTCCCGTTTCAATCTGTGCTCACCTGATGGACGTGAAAGAGTTTGGAGAAGGAGGGGAGAACGATTTTCACAGTGTTGCATTTCCGAAAATGTGCCGTATGGAGGTGGTGGAGTGATGGTTTGGGCAGGAGTGTGTACGGATGCTCGTACAGAGTTGGTTTTTGTTGAAAATGGAAGACTAACAGCTGATAGGTATATAAATGAATGTCTGGCTGATCATGTTGTGCCATTTGGCCAATTTGTAGGCGATAATTTTGTTTTAATGCAAGATAATGCACGGCCGCATATTGCCCATGCGGTCGGAGATTATCTCCAAGAAGTGGGAATCCATGTTATTCCATGGCCAGCAAGGAGTCCAGACATGAACCCAATTGAACACGTGTGGGGCATGCTGGGACGGCGTGTTAAGAATAGACGACCGAGACCAGAATCGTTACAAGAGTTGAGGCGAGCACTTGGCGAAGAATGGGAACTTATTCCTCAAGAAGACATTGCTAACCAAATTGAGAGCATGCCAAGACGTACGGATGCAGTTATTCAAGCCAGAGGGGGTAATACCCGTTACTAAAAAGAGTTTTTAATGTTTAAGGCACCATAAAATGAAAAAAACAGTTAGACCAAACGATGCCATAGTTATACGCCCTTTGTAATTTTTTGTAAATTTTCTCATCAGAGTTTTTTTTTCAAATGTTGTCGTATAAGGTGCTAAATGAAACATTATTTTGTTTAAATGGGTTTTGTTTCATTTTGAAATAATTGGCAACAAAATACAAGCAAATATAGAAGTGTCCGGTTTTTTTTTTGTCCCTGAGTGTATTAAAATGGATTTGAGGGAGGTGGGATATGATGGTAGTGAATGGATTAATCTTGCACAAGATAGAGACCGATGTCGGGCTTATGTGATGGCGGCAATGAACCTCCATAATAATAATAATAATAATAATAATAATAATAATAATAATAATAATAATAATAATAATACATTTACTTCATTATTTAAGTATTTATTAATTCTTTTGAAATAATACACGTAATATCAAAGATATTTTTATACAATAGAAAAATGAATTTCAGATTTTAACAATAGGCGTAAAACAATATATCATAACATTTGTATTGCTCATTGTTTAGTCTATCACTATGTCCGCCTTCGGACATAAATGTGTAGTCAACAAAATGGATATCGAACTAACTCATTTATTAGTTGCACTTATATCCATGAAAGGTGTACAGCATGATAGGGTTATTTGTAGATAAATTACAATGTTAAACTATATTAAAAAGGCAGTGAGAAAATAACAGACAAAAAATAGAGATTAAAAATTACGTTCGTAAACTCAAAAAATATACATTATCCTATCTAATTATTACAACAAGCGTAATCGAGAAATGAAAACTAATCTAATATACCTTCTTTCAGTCTGGGCACAGATTTTGTATGTGCTGTATGTTTGGCTCGGTTTTATTACGTCAACTTTTTCTCCGTCTTCAAATACTTCGTCTCATTGCATTGTACACGGCGACTCCCCATGAAATACTTTGCTGTTGGTTTCGAAGAGTTTCTTCCAAAACTTGAGAGATCCGTTATTGAGGTCGTGCTTTATGGTAAGATTAACATTTATGCCCAAATAAGGAGAAGCGCTTTTTGTTACTGGTTGCCAAGTGATGTTTTGCAACAGCGGATCCTTCGTCGGTGTTGGAGAACTGGAACAAATACCGTTTCATCTATTAAAACCGTTTCTAATTTTATAATTTAAGAGCGGTTAGAGTCCATAGATGCAGTGTATTATAGGTAATTGCACCATCTGCCGCCATATTGCATTGTATTGCACTGTATTTCATTGATTTACATTCCACGTATTCACAACTAGAATATGGAACACGTCAAAAAAATCTTAATATAGTCCCGTCGCTCTAATTTCCGGCAGCCAATCGCGTTGCACGCCGGCTATATTTAAACGTGTGGGTCTTGTGGTTCGCTGAGGAAGACGTTATTCATTTCTTAAGGCTCGATAAATACTTAATATAATCGCCCGCCCTGTGAATATATTGAATAAGCAGTCGCGGACATCCGATGAGGGGTGGTCCTCCAGCTTGGGGGTTGGGCGAAGGGCTAACAACCCATCACCGTAAAAAAAACAGCTTGTTACGAATCCTTCAAATAAGCCTCGGAATGGGGCTGATTCTCTGGCACGACCACAGTAATTTGGAGGGTTAATTTCGTTTTACAGCAGAGTTCGTATGACTTAGGTCAGTTTCTGTCTGATGCGTTTCCAGTTCACTGTGGGCTAAAGCAAGGAGATGCACTATCACCTTTACTTTTTAACTTTGCTCTAGAGTATGCCAATAGGAAAGTCCAGGATAACAGAGAGGGTTTGGAATTGAACGGGTTACATCAGCTGCTTGTCTATGTGGATGACGTGAATATGTTAGGAGAAAATCCACAAACGATTAGGGAAAACACGGGAATTCTACTGGAAGCAAGTAAAGAGATAGGGTTGGAAGTAAATCCCGAAAAGACAAAGTATATGATTATGTCTCGTGACGAGAATATTGTACGAAATGGAAATATAAAAATTGGAAATTTATCTTTTGAAGAGATGGAGAAGTTCAAATATCTTGGAGCAACAGTAACAAATATAAATGATACTCGGGAGGAAATTAAACACAGAAGAAATATGGGAAATGCCTGTTATTATTCGGTTGAGAAGCTTTTATCATCCAGTCTGTTGTCAAAAAATCTGAAAGTTAGAATTTATAAAACAGTTATATTACCGGTTGTTCTGTATGGATGTGAAACTTGGACTCTCACTTTGAGAGAGGAACATAGGTTAAGGGTGTTTGAGAATAAGGTTCTTAGGAAAATATTTGGGGCTAAGAGGGATGAAGTTACAGGAGAATGGAGAAAGTTACACAACGCAGAGCTGCACGCATTGTATTAGGAACATTAAATCCAGACGTTTGAGATGGGCAGGGCATGTAGCACGTATGGGCGAATCCAGAAATGCATATAGTGTGTTAGTTGGGAGGACAGAGGGAAAAAGACCATTAGGGAAGCCGAGACGTAGATGGGAAGATAATATTAAAATGGATTTGAGGGAGGTGGGATATGATGGTAGAGAATGGATTAATCTTGCTCAGGATAGGGACCAATGGCGGGCTTATGTGAGGGCGGCAATAAACCTCTGGGTTCCTTAAAAGCCAGTCAGTAAGTAAGTAAGTAATCGCCCGCCATTTTGGCTCTTTCGTTGGCGTTCGCAGAAAGCACACAAGGATGTTATTTGCCCCTCAATTATTTGCTGAATTACAGTGCGTTTGATTTATTATCATAGGAGCTACGACATGATAATGTTTAACGGTGTGGCAAATAGATTCCTCGTATGGTAGCTCGGCAACGAAAGAACAAAAATGGCGAACGATACTACCTACCTAGACTTTATAGAGCCTTCACTCCCTAAGACGTAAGCAAAGAGGAGGAGTCACGCCGGGAATAACAGCGTCGAGACTATAGTACTACAAAGTCTTAATTTATAGTCACAGTCTAGTTGAAATATATATAGAAGAGTTTTACAATATAGGCTAGTCTACTAGTACAACACAAGGGGTTAGTATCGATACTTAATACAAGACAAAAATATTCATGAAGTGTTATTGAATGTCAAATTCACCTACAGAATAGAAGGCGTGAGAAATTAGGTACTTCTTTAATTTGACCCTAAATAATCTTAGGTTTTGAGTTTCATTTTTTATATCTATAGGGAGGCTATTAAAAAATGTTACTGCCATATAACGCACTCCTTTTTAATAGCACGATAGACTTGCCGATGGAGTATGAATGTCATTTTTTGACGTGTATTTATGCTATGAACTGTTGAATTAGTTACAAAGTTTTCACGATTACATACGAGGAAGTTTATTAATGAAAAGTATACTAACAAGTCATGGGCATTATTTGTAGTGTTTTGAAAGTAATCCTACTCGATTCCCTAGATTTGGTACCATCACAAGATGGGCTGGTCAAACGGAAAGATTTCAAGGCGTAGAAAAAATGAAAAGTTACTATTATATCAATTTAATGAGTAGAAATGACAAGTACATGAATAACATTACGTCTTATACACTTACGTGAATATCTATATATAATTTGAACTGGTAATGGAAATTACGGGAAAACGGCTGAACGGATTTTAATAAATGGCCCCTCATTTTGAAGCTTGGAACTCAAAGTTTTTCAGAAAAATAGTAGTATTCAGTGAAATGTCAATTTTCCTACATAATTTTCCTATTTTACAAAATCCATCTGTCGTCAGTTTTGAGAACTAGCTAATTGCATTCAGGAGAACCGAAGCGAGCATCAAGTCGGCCGTGTTGCGTTTCAAAATAAAACAAAACACATACTACAGTAAACAATATTACACGAAGGCCATGATCTGCAAGAATGCTGACATATTTAGAGCTCAAATTAAATTGGTTATTAAAAACATAACTTCCTAAAAATTATTTACAGGTTCGATTCTGTGGTGTGTAATTTTCTGGGTACAGCTGTGTATTGAATATTAAGAACTACAAAACTTGAGGTGGTTTGATGACATTATTACTATTAGAAATGAAATATTATTGTAGTTAATGCCATGTGACTATTTTTCATTAATTATACATATTAATGCTATATTGATGATATGAAAGTGAAACGTTTTGGGGTTATATAAGTAGATGTAGAGAATAACTTAAATTAGATTTTGATTTCTATATTTTACTGAGTGGCGGCTATATAGTATATATAGTATATGCTACTGAAAGCTATAAAACTTACGTAAGATAAAAATATTATTAGAAATCAAATATTTTATAGTTATTAATCAAGTGGGGTTGGGTCTTTTTCATATATTTAATGGCGGTGTGGTGTAGATATTTATATGCGTGGTTCTCTTCAGTATTGGCTCGAGAGAGAGTATCTTTCATTGTTATGGAAGCAAATAACTTTCAGAATGTCTGGTATTCTTCATTGAAAATAAATATGAAAAATGTTTATTTGAACGTCTAATCAACTTAGTTTGCAGCATTTGCTGCACAAGCCACTAGTAGAGTTGAATTGGAATTACAACGAAACAGAACTGAATTGTGTAGTGATATTAATATTAATACCGGTATTACTAATTAATTATTAATTCACAAGCCTAGGTACTTGCATTTTCACCAGTTTTCTTTACTGCAAACTGAAGTTATTGATGCCAACATAACAGTTAGAAAATAACTGCCAGTTGTAATATTTCTAGCACCTGAAATTCGAAACGAAGTTGGTAAAAGAAATTTCAACCTGATAGCTAGAAAATCACTATAATCCACTAGCATATGTAGTTTTTTAGTAGGTTATTTTACGACGCTTTATCAACATCTCAGGTTATTTAGCGTCTGAATGATATGAAGGCGTCCACACCTGTGGAGTAACGGTCAGCGCGTCTGGCTGCGAAACCAGGGGTTTTCCCTCAACCCAATACGAGCAAATGCTGGGAAACTTTCGGTGCTGGACCCCGGACTCATTTCACCGGCATTATCACCTTCATATCATTCAGACGCTAAATAACCTACATGTTGATACAGCGTCGTAAAATAACCCAAGAAACGAAAAAAAAACGATATGAAGGCGATAATGCCGGTGAAATGAGTCCAGGGTCCAGGATCGAAAGTTACCCAACATTTGCTCATATTGGATTGAGTGAAAACCCCGGAAAAAACCTCAACCTGGTAACTTGCCCCGACCGGGATTCGAACCCTGGCCACCTGGTTTCGCAGTCAGACGCGCTAACCGTTGCTTCACATGTGTGGACCTTTTCTTTTCTCTAAGAAAACCATGATAGGGTTCTTAATCATTAATTAATAAAACTCATAATTCTACGCTGTATTCGACAATTTTCCTTACGATAGTAACATTAATCAAAACCTTCCTAAGGAACTTCGATAAAGATGTATTTTTTTAATAATCAAGTTAAGGTAGGAACGCTGTACCCTCATTGTCCTGGATTCCTGATGACAGAAGTTGGCAACCCTGTACACGTCATACATCTACTCCATGAGACTACCGGCTTATGTCAATCATGAAAGAATCTACAGCATCTGATCTCGATAGTTTATCGCCCTGATCAAGGTTTCAGCTCTCTAACCTCTGGTCTAAAGACAAGTACGGTAGACATTATATCACTGAAGGCGATATTTAATGACAAAGTGAGAAGGTTATTTATTTTGAAATGTGTTATAATTAGGAACCGGATTTTTATGTAATATCAAGGTGTGAAATATGTACATATTTATGTAAGAAAAATAAGCTGAATATGTACCAAAATATGTAAAATCCTGAAAATATTTAATATCAATATCTAGCAGGTGTAGGATAGGTAAGACTCTCCAGTTGTGATTTCATAGAGCACCCGACTTTTTTACCGCACACTTGACACATTACTATTTTTCCATCTGTAGGGAAAGCTTCGTCCATCGCAATCCATGATTTTATTTTTGTCGTTAGGTTTGAATATACAGGTGCCTTTTCGTTAGTTAAAAGCAATAGATAAACTCACTTGCACTTTACACTGTAAGTACTAAAACTAGAGAACTGAGTGAAATGAATGACACAACAGTACTGCAAGCACTGTTTCGCTTTACTGGATTAGGAGAAAATAAGAGGAGATGTGGGACACATGCATTTTAGCTGCTCCCTGTAAGAAACAAAGTACCTAATAAAACCTCAAACTATAGGCTTTTACAAACTGTTGTTTGAAAAGTGACATTCCTGTCTCATTCAGAAGGGTAGGATTATTCCAGCCTAGAACCATACTTTCTAATTGCTCAGAAAATCCCATTTTCTATAGGTCTACTAAATTTAAAGTAAAGAGATCAAGCAATAACCTGAAAAGCTATTTATTTTAATCTTTGAACATCTTTCCAGTTTGTTCCTTTACTCCAGCTTCTTTTCAAAATTCGGCTACCTTCTTGCGGCTCATGTCAAACTTGACACGGATTTTCCCTGGAAGGATTAGGAAGAGGGTGGGTAAGGTTGCAAATTGCATGGGAACGGCTTGTTAAGACGTGTGCAGAACAATTATAGTTCGAGACAAATCATGTCGTCCTCATCCCACTCCACCGTATGAAGGCAACGCTACTTTCTGAGTGATTTTTACAATACAAAGTAGTTGTATGAGAAAAGTTACCTTTCGTTGACTCATATTTACAGTGGGCGGTATGGGGTGAGTGCCTCTATTACTTCCTGGAACTAAGGACGTTATGTTTCGTCCCGAAATATATCCTTTCTTGGGTAG
Source organism: Periplaneta americana (assembly GCF_040183065.1). Lineage (NCBI taxonomy): Eukaryota > Metazoa > Arthropoda > Insecta > Blattodea > Blattidae > Periplaneta > Periplaneta americana. The sequence goes on along the minus strand of NC_091121.1, from coordinate 184,875,932 downwards.
GTAAAAAAAACTTTTTAAATCTGTGTGTTTCTTTTTTTTAAGCACGTTATTTTACGACGCTGTATCAACATCTAAGGTTATTTAGCGTCTGAATGAGATGAAGGTGATAATGACGGTGAAATGAGTCCGAGGTCCAGCACCGAAAGTTACCCGGCATTTGCTCATATTGGGTTGAGGGAAAACCCCGGAAGAAACCTCAACCAGGTAACTTGCCCCGACCGGGAATCGAACCCAGGCCACCTGGTTTCGCGGCCAGACGCGCTGACCGTTACTCCACAGATGTGGAACATCTGTGAATTTCAAATTGTAAACTTCCCCAGCAGAAGTTTCTTTTTTTTCCATTTATACAAGTAAAAATGAATAAAATCCCTAAATATGTAGATTTATGTAAAATCAAGCCATAATATGTAATGTGGGGTAAATATGTAAAACAATGTAGTGTCAAATTTTAATGTATTAATAGTAATCATAAGATTCGCAAAGATTTGTTATTTATATACGGTTAGGTTGAAAGGAATATAATATGTAATTACATAAAAATCCGGTCCCTAGTTACTGTATAATGAAATAATGTTGTATACATATATAACTACAATGAAGTCCAATTTTCTTCTCCCCAATATTTTCGAACTTATTTTTAAATTTGCTGCTCAAAATAATGAATGTCATAGAACTTACCCTGTTGTAGCAAAGTTCGTCCAGTATTTCAGAATTCTCTTTGACGTTAACATGTCTGTAGAGTTCGGTTCTAATATCTTCTCTTCTTCATTGGGAAATAGATAAATTAAATCTTCGCCGTGCGGAACTCCTGAAAGATCGACACAAGTAATAAATTTAATACAAATCTTACATTTTTCCTTGGTTATTTAACGATGCTGTATCAATTATTCGGTTATTTAGCGTTCCTCGCTACGCTTCCTCTTGCAGCTAGCTAGCAAATTAATCACCACCATAAATCTCTTATTTTGGGCTACGGCGCCCTCATACATTTTCTTTCACGAGATAACGAATGACCTATACGCTAACAATAATAATTGTATTAATGACACAGAGGATTGCTAAATGGAAACAGAAATGCTTGCAAAGGTACCGTTTCATTATAATTATACTCTCAAGTATACAGGGTTAGTTAAAAGTCCCGCACCACCTAAATAACTTTTGAAGCATAAGGTTCAGTCACATGCAACTTGGTATGTGAGGATAACCATATACTAAGAACTCAATAATGGTATTGCCGAGTTTTTTCTACTTCCGGTTTAACCGGAAGTAACTCCAACTCTCTTATTTTAAATGGAACACCCAATATATATTTCTATTTTTGAATAGTGCTCATTAAGAGCTTTTCAGAAAGTACCCACACTCGATACTTCTGTACAAATTCAGTGTTGCTAAGTCAAGAAAACAGAAAAGTGTATCGGATATTAAAATAATAAAATACTCCTTCCTTAACAAAAACAAAACAAAGCTAGCTCACCTTCTAAATTATGTGTTCAAATTGGTAGCCCTCAGCTGCTTTACAATGTGTCACTCGATCATAGAAACCATTTAAGGAATGATTTAACCAGGCTTTAGGAATATCTTGCACTACTTCCAATTTTTATTTATGAATTTGTACAGAAGTATCGAGTGTGGGTACTTTTTGAAAAGCTCTTAATGAGCACTATTGAAAAATAAAAAAAAATGTATATTGGGCGCTCCATTTAAAATAAAAAAGTTGGAGTTACTTCCGGTTAAACCGGAAGTATAAAAAAATCGGTTATACCATTATTGAGTTCTTAGCATATGGTTATCCTCACATACCAAGTTTCATGTCACTGAACCGTATGCTTCAAAAGTTATTTACGAAGTGCATTTATTATTTTAATATTCGATACACTTTTCTTTTTTCTTTGTTCTTTCTTTTTTGACATAAACATTACCGTAAGACGTTAACATGGAAGTTTGCAAACTCCAAACTTTCATGCTTATGCTTACGTGATTTGCAAACAGAACACAATCGTGGAGCGTTGAAGCATACGACAGAATATGAGGAAATGGCGTCGTTGTTATGTTTCCATGGTTACCAAGTATGTGTGCTGTTATGTTTATGATCCCATCGTGAATGATCTTGGTTTTACCGTAACGTTTATATTCTTAAGTTAACGCTTACGTCATGTTTAATTTTCATTGTGAATGAGCCTTAGGCGGGCATCGCACCCCGTATGCGTCGGTTCAGAAAAACCAAAGCTTAACAGATACTCGCCTGGCAAATGTTCTGACTGCAATTCTTCCTTAATAAAGGAGTGGCGGGCTTCGTACGACAACTCGTACGCGTAGACCGGAACGGGCGAATAGATGGCATGCAGACCCGCTGCACAGGAGATCCCGTTAGTGAAGTACAGGTCCGTTATTACCTGCAAGGAAAGAAGACAACATTTCAGTCCATGATGTGCAATCTTAGTTTTTCTTTTAATTCATTTCACAATAAAAGTATAAAGCAGTGATGTCAAAGCAAGCGCATTTTTCTGACCTTGAAGTCGTGCGCGGGCATCAAGCGCTAAGTATGGAAAGAGGATGGGTTGTGTATATGAATAAGCAACCTGTTGGATTAAGAAAACAGTGGTGCACAAACTTCAAACGGAACGTGAAATTTTATGTCGTCATTTTCATATGGCTTCTTTCTGTTTAACATTATCTATATTGTCTGTAAAACAAAAGTACTAACACTGATTTCTTAATATTGCACTTGTGTTTTAAATCTTAATAACATAATAGAGAGTTAAGAAGGAATATTCACATAAATTCCATAGTAGTATAATATTACACTGTATTAAGTGGATGAAACACATCATTCATAAAGAAAGTGATATTCCAAAGAAAGAGATTGAGTATGACATGATAAGTTGGAATTTATATTGATGGTACCTTTAGCCTTACAAAAGTAATCAATAAACTAATCAAAACAATATTACAGTACAAAGCAAAGTTACCTAGGTACTGTATCTGTTTTATGTGTAACTAATATTCCATAACAAAACTCTTAACGCATTATGCCTTTAAGGTGATATTGGTGAGCAACTTCCTATCATCAGAATATTAAATCATTTTCTCGAAATCTGCTGAAGCTATAGAGCTGACATTTTTACAACACATGGGCACGTATCTTTTGCTTATGATGTAACAGTAGTTGCTTTGTTAATTCATTTCCTTACAAACAATTTCCATGCGAATATTTTCAAAATTTTCAATACACTATCTTCAGTAATACGTGTATACGGTATATTAGATTTACGAAACATTCTGTAAGGCTACTAAATAAATAGGCCTATACCTGAAAATTTCACTTTTCTATAAAAACAAAGTTGAGAAAATATTTCTTTTGAATAAAAAAATGAAACTTGTGAAAAATGAGCATTAAAATTAAAACTTACATTCTTATAATGCACTTATACTTCTCAGGCAAATCTAAAAATTACCATGGATACAGTTTTAATAAGTTCTCTTCCCTTTATCTATTGAATCAGTGCTGGCCATCCCTGTATATAGCTCGACCAAGCGGCATATACTACCTCTTTCGTCTGTCTCTTTCCTTTCCGCTATAAAGAGCTCACGATCTCCTGAGCTCTAAAGCGCGCGCTTGCTCCTATGGGCATCAGTTGACATGCCTGGTGTAAAGTAAACTTGCAATAGTGTCTACAGTGTCTTTCAGAAGTAGCGAGTCTATCGAAAAATGAACTATTTTTTCTGTAAATTTTGCATAGCTAAAAGCGCCAATTTTCCTACAAATTTTGTACTACACGCGCGACTTTTTTGTTGAGGTTTTTAAATGTTTTCTTAACTTACTATCAGGATTATACCTAACATTCATTTCTTTTTTCAATATTAATTTTTCTTTATGCTGGAGTAGATTTTTTTTCTGTTTTTATACATAATAAAAAGTCCTGCTCATCTTTAAAGTCTACTCTTTCCAACAGTGTATTAATTATAAATTAATGTTTTGTATTTCCGAAAATAAGGTATTTCTAATTTAGTGCCTTTTTTTTGGCCCACTGTGTATATACAATTTAACCTGGTAGAGATAAGGCCATTAGGCCTTCTCTTCCCCTCTATCAGGGGATTACAACTGCAATATTAAGAATACAATTACAATTATAATTACAGTTAATATTAAATTTACAAATACAATAAAAATCAAAGTACTAAAACTTAAACTGATTAATAAAGGCTAGACAACTTATTGCAGAAGTTAAGGGGGAGAGGATGGTATTTTTTGGTGAAAAATGAGTAAATTAAAAAAAAAATTCTTTAAAATACTCTGTGATATGTGTCGAACGCATTGCATAACATTTTGTGGGTATTTGTGCCCTTATCAGATGTTGAGTAGCCATTTTTAAACTTCCTGCGTTATGGATTTTTAAATCAATCGCCCACTTTTATTGTTGTTTCCGGTAAACTAAATTAAAAAAAAAATTAAATACCCTTTGATATGTGTGGAATGCATAGCATAACATTTTGTGGGTATTTGTGCCCTTATCAGATGTTGAGTAGCCATTTTTAAACTTCCTGCGTCATGGATTTTTAAATCACTCGCCCACTTTTATTGTTGTTTCCGGTAAAATAAATTTAAAAAATTAAATACCCTTTGATATGTGTGGAATGCATTGCATAACATTTTGTGGGTATTTGTGCCCTTATCAGATGTTGAGAAGCCATTTTTAAACAATTTGCTTTATGGATTTTTAAATCACTCGCCCACTTTTATTGTTGTTTCCGGTAAATTAAATTAAAAAAAAATTAGATACCCTTTAATATGTGTGGAATGCATTGCATAACTTTTATGGGTATTTGTGCCCTTATCGGATGTTGAGACGTCATTTTTAAACTTCCAGCGCTATGGATTTTTAAATCACACGCCCGCTTTTATTGGTTTCCAGTAACTTCATTTTTTTTGCTACACTGCCGGACAAAAATGGATATGATTTCTGAAATATTAAAGATATATGCATGAAATTTAGGACACACATTCTTTAGACTATTAGGAATTTTTTTTCTATAACAGAATTTTGTTAGTTGATTTCATTTTAAAAATACGTCCGTTTGTTTGCAAGAAAGGAAATCAGAAAATTGTTACTAAATTTTAATTGTTTATTTTACAAACGTAGGGACTAATATCAAAATTCTGTTACAGACAGTTTGTAGAACATGCTTTTGCAAATACATTGCAGAAAATTGTTTGAATCTATCTTTAAACACGATTTAGATATATCGGTTTTAGTACAATCCTGCATTAGGTATATATTTTTTTCAAATTTGGGCCCCAAATAATATTTCTTTTTTCAAAATATTTTCATTTGGTTGAGTTGCCACAGTTATGAGCTCTCTACATACAAAAAATTAATATTTTACACCAAATAGGAAAAAAAGGTTTTAAAAAATACTATCCTCTCCCGTTAAGAACAAAGAAAGACTTTTTTTTTAGTTACGTAACAAAATTAAACCTAGAATAATAAAATTATGTAGTGATGCAATTACCGGATATTGAAATATTCTATGCTAGAATAAGGGAACTATTTACAAGAAGCCATGTCTGAACGAGTCTCAATTACTGACCAAGTGCCTAGTAAGTTTGCGTTTGAATTGAATTTTATTTCGACAGTCCCTGATGCTAGCAGGTAACGAATTCCAGAGTCTTGGCAGGGCTATTGTGAAAGAGGATGAGTATGAGGAGGTGCGATGGGATGGTATTGTTAGTATTGTTTCATGGCGAGAGCGTGTGTTCAGATTGTGGTGGGAAGAAAGGTAAGTGAAGCGAGACGACAGGTACGAAGGAATAGAAGAGTTCAAGATTTCGAAGACAAGGAGAAGTGAATGTAAATTTCTTTTCTTATATCATCGTCAACTACACAACTTGAGATGTAGGCCTACGAATAATGTACGTATTCAACAGCAGCTGCTGCACTTACATTCACGTCTTCTGCTGTGAGGTTGGCAGGCCTGTTGAATATGGAACTAGAAGAGCCGTAATATCTGTCGGTGACCTCTTCGACCACCGAGGGGGGGACGATTCTGTCTGTGTACACGCTGAGGAACACAAACACGATCACACGAATTGCGCCTTCCAAGGCCTTCATGATCTGCACGGGATCGATGAAAAATTTGATTCCTTCAGCAAAGAGTGTCAATGCTGCAATAATAATAATAATAATAATAATAATAATAATAATAATAATAATAATAATAGCAATAACAATAATAATAACAATAACAATAATAATAATAATAACAACAATAATAATAACAATAATAATAATAACAATAATAATAATAATAATAACTATTATTATCATTATTCTCAGGATAAAATTTTTTAGTCCCGAACCCTTACTCCGACGTGAGTATTGAATTAAATAAATAAATAAATAAATAAATAAATAAATAAAAATAAGTAAATAAGTGAATAAGTGAATAAATAAATAAATAAATATATAAGTAAGTAACTAAAAATAAATAAATAAATAAATAAGTAAATAAGTCAATAAGTGAAGAAGTAAATAAGTGAATAAATGAATAAGTGAATAAATAAATAGATAAATATATAAATAACTAAAAATAAATAAATAAATAAATAAATAAATAAATAAATAAATAAGTAAATAAGTCAATAAGTGAAGAAGTAAATAAGTGAATAAATGAATAAGTGAATAAATAAATAGATAAATATATAACTAACTAAAAATAAATAAATAAATAAATAAATAAATAAATAAATAAATAAGTAAATAAGTCAATAAGTGAAGAAGTGAATAAATGAATAAGTGAATAAATAAATAGATAAATATATAAGTAACTAAAAATAAATAAATAAATAAATAAATAAATAAATAAATAAATAAATAAATAAATAAATAAATAAATAAATAAATAAGTAACTGAATACATAAATAAATAAACATACAGAGAGAGAAACAGAGAAACAAACAAATAAGTAAATATATTATGAATGAAAAAAAAGTAATTTTTTAATTGTAAATATATTATGAAATAAATAAATAAATAAGTATTTTTTTATTTTACTTGGTTATTTAACAATGCTGTATCAACTACGAGGATATTTAGCGTTGATGAGACTGTTGATGGTGAGATGATATTTGGCGAGATGAGGCCGAGAATTCGACATAGATTACCTGACATTTGCCTTATGGTTGGGGAAAACCTCGGAAGAAATTCAACCATATAATCAGACCAAGCGGGAATCGAACCCGCGCCCGAGCGCAACTCCGGATCGGCAAGTAAGCGCCTTAGCCGACAGAGCTATACCGCTGTCTAGTAAGCAAGTAAATAAATAAATAAATAAATAAATAAATAAATAAATAAATAAATAAATAAATAAATAAATAAAAAATAAATAAATAAATAAATAAATAAATAAATAAAGGTATGACTGAGGTAAACTCGAATATGAATCACGTTCCGACACGCCATTTTTTTCCATTTTAAGAAGTGCATCAAGTCTACTTAGTCTTAATATATGACCCCCAGGATCCGGAGGTCCAAACCTTTTGTACGTCAGCATCAACAATAATTACCATCAAGACTTCACGTTAGCATATTTTTAACTTTGTAGTGATATTGACTGAGAGAAGGTGCAGAACGTTGGCGGGATAAGGAAGGAAACAGGAGTACCCAAGGAAACCTTCACAACATCTGTTTTGTCAAACATAAACGGTTCGAAGTCCGAATCCGGGCCGCCTGGATAAAATATTACAGCCTCAGCCTTTCAGCTTCAGATCTGGCTCTTTTCAAGCATTCTCTAAGACCAGATGATTATTCCTTGTATTTTGGAGGCTACATGGACGTAAATTCCTGGTACTCTGATCTGTAGTAAAAGTAATCTTATACAGAAAGGTTAAACACTGTGAGATACAGTGAAACCTGTTCAAGACGAAGTAACATGGTCCTAATTTTTTTCCGTTGTGGACAGGTTTCCGTGTTATTCAGGTGTGAAGTTAAAATGGAATATTTTATCATTTGTATAAATGAAAAACAAAATGGTATGCCGCAAATTGTAGGAATTACAAAATATTCCGTTTAATACTACTGACATTAAATCAGCTTCCTGCCGCTTATTTAATTGGTGAATGATCTTGATGAAAATCTCATTTCCTGTATAAATTGTATCGCAACTCACTCATTAAACACTATAAAGTTTATTACTTACACTACATTTAATATCTAACCATATACTATAATACTGCACTGTATATCACAACACATTATTTACTTGGACTAGGAGCCATTCATTAGAAGCCTTGAATTCTGGATTATCTAATTTATTTTCCAGTTCAAGGGTTTGCATTGCAGAAAAGGTCCAGAAATTGGCATGATCTTTGAAAGGGCCAGAATAATCCACTCCCACAACAGTTGATTTATTTCTATGTAGCCAGTTGTTTTCTGTTTCCGTTTATGTCAACATTATTGACCGCAAGCCACTCACTCATGATACGGCCTTTATTTTTGAAAGTGTTAAGTTACACCTGAGTTTTCCATTCCTACATTTCAACATTATTTTCCATACGCTTCATTTCTAATTTTCCTCGATAACTTTTACTTCATCAGTTAATGATAGTGCAAAAATTTTACGCAACTTTTTTTCATCACGAACTCACTAATAGACTTGCGTTCTACCCAGCTATGACAGTATACAGGGGTGACGCATTGAATTTCTTTGAAGGGACTCGTCTACATACTCAATAGGGTAATAAAATGTATGACCACCAGGGCAACACACCCTCGCAATCTAAAAAATTTTGCAAAGAAAACTTGTTTCTATCTTAGTGACCTATGTATTTCGTACATTCCTTGAAAGCACACACTGTTTCAAAATATAGTTTACATTATACAGTAGTGTGTCGAAAATATTATTTCCGTTTTTAACAGTAGCAGACAGTTTCCGTTTCCGCGTTGAACAGTTTCCGTTTTATTCAGAAGAAATTACACATAATACATACAAATTTCGCCGGGACCAATAAATTGTTCCGAAATAGACAGGATTCCGGATTATTCAGGTTCCGATTTGAACAGGTTTCACTGTACCTACTTACCATCAGTGAATATTATTCTAAGACCTAACCTCTCACTGTTATGTGCAGGGCTGTGACAACGTAGGTTACTAGACGTATTTTGTACTAAATATCGCTAAGTTCAAGGACATTAAATTCAAAGGACAGTCTCTATAACCTTAAACAGGGTGGAAGTGAAATAATCCTGCAGATTTTCAGAGCAAATAGCTGACGTTGTATGTAACAAAAAAGTGTAATATAATATTGGTGGAAAGTTCACAGTTTTCTAAGAAAACAGTGTTTTACCCCAAATTTTTAACGCCCTTTTATTCGGTAACTACTGCGAATAGAATCGTAGTTTTTGTCCATATCGATAGAAAATGTAACAAAGAATCATTTGTTCTCCTGGTGTATTTTCATAGCTTGAACGGTTTTCGTGTAAATTTAATTTAAAAACCACTAATTTTAAACCACCAAACGATCCGAACAGATTGCAACATTGCCAGAGAAAGAGAGGTTCACCTAGGTCTTGTCAAGGTCACTCGCCACTACGAGAGGGCTGTGGCTCGCGTGGAAATTGTAGCAGCTGTCTCCTATAAAAATAATCTACTACGAACTATAACCTTGATTTTAGTAGGTTTACTATGACAAGAGACTAGCAACTCAACTTCGAGAAATCGAACTCTCAGCTCAGCTGTCAAGCACCTGGCCACTGTAGAAAAGATGAACGATGGATATGGCAAATGCCATCTATGACTCACTTTAACATGCCTGACCTATACCTTGACCAAAACTACTTCCGACTTGACAGCTTATAGAGAAGGGGGAGCAGTGTTGTCATGTTGCCCATCTGTCGTGTAATCGAGCGCGCTGCCGATAGAGTGCAGTAATGAACGGCTGACATGAGCACATACATTTCTAACCAATTTGTTGAACACTAGGCATTAAAATTTGTGTAAATTATTATTGTTATTAGCCTATAATAATAATAATAATAATAATAATAATAATAATAATAATAATAATAATAATAATTGGTAGTAGTAGTAGTAGTAGTAGTAGTAGTAGTAGTAGTAGTAGTAGTAGTAGTAGTAGTAGTATTCTTCAATGTAAATACCGTTAGAAAAGCGTCGAAAGGACTGTAAACTGTAAAAACAGTTTTAATTTAATACGAAGCCTCCACTTTTATGAGTGCCGGTATTCTTCAATGTAATATTGTTAGAAAGGCGTTGAAAAAATTGCAAACTGTAAAAATATTTATAATTAAAAATGTGCACGGCCTTTTTCTTTTCAAATATTGGTAACAGTGCTCTTATTAATTTTAACACAAGCAACAGTTCTCATTACGACTTGCGCCAAAGGTAAAAGAGGCCCGCCAGTATCTTTTCTCCTGTCAAAATACTCTCTTACATAACAATCATCTCTCGCGCTTGACTCTTTAACGGGGCACCTTGTACAATATTCTTTATTCTCCGCCTGCCTTTCCTTCCTTCCGACATTGCACAAGACATCTATTTAAAAACTCTAGCAGAAACTAGAAAACACACACTCCACCAATGACAACGAAGATAATAGTGTAATATAATTTAAACACAATAATTATCGATACACTAAAACAATAATACAACTAAATAATATTTTTAATTCACACAAAGAACGCGTTAACCAGCCAACTCAGTCATTCCGGCCACTGTATTCACTACTAGGCCCTGGTATTCACGTGAAACTTGTAAACATAGACAAGGCAACACCGTCCCGTTGCCATGGTTACGCGTCTCTTGTGATTGGTTGATTTGAATGGTTGCCATGGTAACATGCTAAAGGCGCCATTTGTCAGGTCGGAAGTTGTTTTGGACAGACCATATGGAAACAGACCTGAGTTCGTTGATCTCTTACATCTGTATTACGGAAAGAAGGTAGAGAGGTGTGTTAGCGGCGATGTTGCCGGACTGGTGAAACTTCAAACTTAATTTTCTAGTTAACCGTGCATTTAATCACAAAACGTAATATAGGTTTTCGATTCGTTTACGTGTACCCTATCGTCCCTTTTAATCTGCAAGGGTATTTCATTTCCATTCCGTACAGATCAAGGTGCTCTATTTTCTACTTACCTCCGGTAACAAGCATTCCTTCTGCAGAATTCATTCCCATTATGTAAGGAACGTATGAAAATTCCCCTGACTTTATTATATCTATAGGCATTTTAGGAATGGACACCTCGCCGGCAGGAGAATCTGTGTCAACTGTAGGACCGATAGAAATCGTTATGTCTGTAGTTCCATTGAAAATCGAAGAAATAGGAACCTAGAAATGAAATAGACATTCTTTCTCTAAGGCCGGCAACGAACTGTGTCGGACATTCTGTCTCGGACGGGGCAATTTCGTCTCGGACCGTTCGATACCGGACAAGATGTTTCGGTCTGTCTAGGAGTATCTCGGACGGCCTCTAACAGAATTTTGCCTGGTTGTACGTAGTTTTTTTTCCCATGCACTGCTACTAACAATTGTGGCATAATGTCAACGGATGACGAAATCGTAGAAATGATCTATTATTTTATGTATTTAGATGAAGAAAATCACATAAATACAGGGACATCATTTTATTTTTACTTTAATTTTTATCGTACCTGAGTTTTTAATGCACTTCACTCCCACCCCTTCTACTAATGAAGTTCAACCTCCTCCACACAGATCCAAGATCGCATATACAGTCATAGTAGCCTTACGGTCATAGTAAACAGTACGTTCCAAAAATATGTTCGCGTTTTCCAGTGATGAAAGAGCTTTCAATATTGCATCATTTTCCATTTCCCTACGTCGCATCCAGGTTTCCCCCACTTGCTTCTATTCGCCTCTCTGTAAATGCTAGTGGCTGGGCTGTCTTAGCTCTTTTCTGAGAACATTAATTTCTGTTGGGAATTGGACGTCTACGTAATATTATAACTGTTTAAAATAACTTAAATAAAAGGGCCTCGTTAAGTAACTAACTGTCACGTGGTTTCCTCCCTTTCTACGACGTTTCGACAACACCACTTGGACGGACAGTAGATAGTATGTCTGAGTAATTTTATTTTTTCGGATCGGGCAGAAGTGAAGATTGAATTTACAGTACGTAAGGTCTCTTTTATAGAGTAGGTACAGAATTACTTCAACATGAGTTACTGATACGAAGTACGAACCTAGTAATTGGAATTACGTACAATAGTCTATAGTGCGATAATATGCACATTAGAAATGAAGCCTGTATCGAAATGAACGGCCACTATTTTCAAAAATGTTTTTAAATATCCATATTATGATTATTTTTCAATTTAACTTCATTCTCTATATTGTACGCTAATGTGTTGTAGACAGTATAATATACACTGCATAATGAATACGTCCACATGGACAGCTCAGTTCGTGAGTAAAAACATTCATTTTTAATACTGTACTGTATTTTGATTAAACAAAAACCTAATGAAAATGATCAAACTCAAAATCGCGATATTTCCTAGTTTACGTAAATGGATGAACTACTTTTCTTCCCTCCTATACCTAGTAAAGTGATTTGTTTGTATTTTACGCCAGTATAATCGAACTCCAGTTGTGGAAGGGGGTAGCAAACGGTGTTTCCGGTTCTTAATCGTTGATCCAAAGGTATAGTCAGATTAATATTAGAAATGTTACTAAAAATAAAATGATGTCCCTGTATAAGAAGAAAATTACATAAATAGAAGTTGTTCGATTCATCCTTTGAACCAAAAAAACTGAATTATTGTCTTCGAAATGTGTGGCAAGACTTTCTTGTGTTAAATTCTAACGTACCTTGTTAACATGTTTCGACCTATTTATGGGTCATCCTCAAAACTTGTCGTTGTCGGTCTTGGCGCCTCTCGTTTTGTTTCCTGTGAGGGTATGTTCGTGTGGTGTAATGTAGAGTCAAAGAGTGTATGTATTCTGAAATTGAGTTGTGTGTTGATAATTTCGAAGAGCTAAACACAATCAAATACATAGTAAAAGAAAACGGATACAACCCTAACCTAATAGACAACATAATACGTAAGACAAAACATAATCACAAAAAACATAAGAATACAACACAAACACAAGAACACAAAAAATACATCACACTAACATACGTAAACAAAAACACACACAAAATTGCAACCTCATTCAAGAAATTAAATTACAACATCGCATATAGAACAAATAACACTCCACAAAAACATCTCAAGACACAAACAAACAAATACAACCACACGGGCATATACAAACTCAAATGTAACACCTGCAACAACTTCTACATAGGACAGACAGGCAGATCATTTCAAACACGTTACAAAGAACACATCACAGCCATAACAAAATTACAAAACACCTCCACATATGCAGAACACATCACAAATGCTAACCACACCCACAGAGACATCAACACAGACATGGAAATACTACACATCCAACCAAAAAGCCAGAAACTCAACACACTAGAACAATACGAAATATACAGACACACGAAAACACACCCCAACGAAATTCTCAACACAGAACTCAATTTCAGAACACATATACTCTTTGACTCTACATTATACCACACGAACACACCCTCACAGGAAACAAAACAAGAGGCGCCAAGACCAACAACGACCAGTTCTGAGGATGACCCATAAATAGGTCGAAACATGTTAACAAGGTACGTTAGAATTTAACACAAGAAAGTCTTATCATACATATTTCGAAGTGATACAGTGTTAAAAGTTGTGTAATCAAGATGTATGTGAATTATTATATTTGGTTTTATAAATAATGTAGTATTTCCTTTCGAAACATCTTCCCACAGTTTATCTGCTCTTATAGTCGGACCATCGGATCTGTGCCCCCTTAAGATATGCGAACTGAACCCTAATTCCTTCTCAGCCTCGGTAATTCATTTCTCTCCCTGCATTCCTATCTCTCTCTTTTCTATCTCTCTCCCTTTCTGTCCCCCACTACTCAAAATTTTGGCCTTCTTGCGGGACAGTTTACAATATTTGCACTTGCAGTCCAGTGTTGCCAACTCAACATGAAAACTGTAGCACGGAGTGGCGAAAGAAATATTATTAAGCAAGTACGTAATAGCATTTTGCGATGAAGAGAAACAAACAGGTCAATATCTGTTTCCTATAAATCAGGCAACGAAAAGAGCAACTGATATCACAGGTGAGGCTTATTTTATTTAAATTATTATGTATTAAAATTACTTACTTAACTGATAATACAACATTTTATGTAATTTATATAGACAGGCCAGAACTCCTAATAAAGAAAATCAGGACAGAGGGAGTCTGTGCAGGAGATGAAAAGCTAGAATCGCCAGAGAAGAACAGACCAAGGGAACTTTTAATTATTGTAGATGATATGGACCGATGTATTTTAAGAAGAAAGATACAAGAATTTTATACCGTGCAGAAATAAGTTTCAACATTGAAGAAATTACTGAAGCTTGCGAGAGAAGCAATAATTTCCAAGGTTGGAGACAAAAACTACGGAAAGTGATTCGAGACATGGGATTTAGGTTTAAAAATGTAGAAATACAAGATGTATTTTGATTGAAAGAAATAATATTGTAGCATGGAGGATCAGTCATTTATGACACCGTTTGACGGAAGTTTGGCAACATCCCTATTCGGCAAGGTTCGTGGCCTGCTGTTTAACGTGGTGGGAGGAAAGCGGGTAGAATGGGGTGAGTAGAGGCGTTAACTTTTCCAAGAACGACGACAGCGCTGAAGGGGCACAGATCCGATGGTCCGACAATACCATCTTATGTTGTTTTTTTTTTTTCAATGTATAATCAAAAAGTGGGGCCTTGCTTGTACACAAACAAGTCTATCTGCGTCTACATCAAATTTAAATTGACTTCTGAAATACTCGTCAATATGTACAATGTAAGAATAAAATTATACCACAGTCTACTACATACAGTCACGAAGCTTGAGTTTTGAGGGTGCTAGAAACAATAGACTGTGACGGCACTATTTTGCATTGCCTGTAATGAGGCGATATTAGCGATTCTAGTGGTGAGCAACTATCTAATGTTTGCATATTTACTACGTATTGACCTTCGCGATTGTATATACTTACTTACTTACTTGCTTGCTTTCAAGGAACCCGGAGGTTCATTGCCGCCCTCACATAAGCCCGCCATTGGTCCCTATCCTGATCAAGATTAATCCAGTCTCTATCATCATAACCCACCTCCCTCAAATCCATTTTGATATTATCTTCCCACCTACGTCTCGACCTCCCCAAAGGTCTTTTTCCCTCTGGCCTCCCAACTAACACTCTATATGCATTTCTGGATTCGCCCATACGTGCTACATGCCCTGCCCATCTCAAACGTCTGGATTTAATGTTGCTAATTATGTCAGGTGAAGAATACAATGCGTGCAGTTCTGCGTTGTGTAACTTTCTCCATTCTCCTGTAACTTCATCCCTCTTAGTCCCAAATATTTTCCTAAGCACCTTATTCTCAAACACCCTTAATCTCTGTTCCTCTCTCAAAGTGAGAGTCCAAGTTTCACAATCATAAAGAACAACCGGTAATATAACTGTTTTATAAATTCTAACTTTCAGATTTTTTGACAGCAGACTGGATGATAAAAGCTTCTCAACCGAATAATAACAGGCATTTTCCATATTTATTCTGTGTTTAATTTCCTCCCGAGTATCATTTATATTTGTTACTGTTGCTCCAAGATATTTGAATTTTTCCACCTCTTCGAAAGATAAATCTCCAATTTTTATATTTCCATTTCGTACAATATTCTCGCCACGAGACATAATCATATACTTAGTCTTTTCGGAATTTACTTCCAACCCTATCGCTTTACTTGTTTCAACTAGAATTTCCGCGTTTTCCCTAATCGTTTGTGGATTTTCTCCTAACATATTCACGTCATCCGCATAGACAAGCAGCTGATGTAACCCGTTCAATTCCAAACCCTCTCTGTTATCCTGGACTTTCCTAATGGCATATTCTAAAGCGAAGTTAAAAAGTAAAGGTGATAGTGCATCTCCTTGCTTTAGCCCGCAGTGAATTGGAAAAGCATCAGATAGAAACTGGCCTATACGGACTCTGCTGTAAGTTTCACTAAAACACATTTTAATTAATCGAACTAGTTTCTTGGGAATACCAAATTCAATAAGAATATCATATAATATTTCCCTCTTAACCGAGTCATATGCCTTTTTGAAATCTATGAATAACTGATGTACTGTACCCTTATACTCCCATTTTTATACAGTGATTATACTACAGAATATAACCCACACTGAACATAGAACAAATACGGTGAATCCGTGAGCAGATAGACTTCACGCATGCGCAGAATGAAATATCCGGAAGTGAACGAAACTTGAGAAGACCACCGTTTTGTTTGGGACCGTCCGGAACGGTCTGTGGTTGACCGGGACGAATGTCATATGCAGTCTGACAACAATGTGTGTGATCGCGGAAACAAAACCGCCCTGTCCGAGACAAAATGTTCGATGCAATAGGCCTATACTTGCAAATTCGAGTGCAATAATACATCAAAATAAATATAACGTATATACATACAGTGTGTTAATTAAGTATGGGATGTTGCTAATAACTCTTCATGCTCGACCAAGCCGAAATGTAGTAATTATACACCTGGTAGCAGCCCTTTAATGGACCTCATTAAAGTACACCTATTCATTAAAGTTCAGGTGCTCCACCAATCAGAAAATACCATTGTAGCAATATGAAAGCGCAAGTATCGATTATTCTCGGATATGCAATCGAAAGACAACTGTTTTCGCAGGAGTTCTGCGACAATTTTAGTAGACGCTGGGGGCGACATCACAACATTGAAACGTCACGGAGGCTGGAAATCGAATACTGTCGCAAAATGTTATGTTGAAGAATCCATCCAAAATAAAATTGAAATCTCAAATACAATATCAAACTCACTCGAAAAAAACAACACACAAATTAACATCAATTCACCATCATCTTCCAGCCTTCCACAAAGCACATTCCCGCAAATTCATTTCACCAATTGCACAATAAATCACCTATATTTGAAATAAAGTCAGTTCTGTTACTATAATAATTAGCGTTAATTGTAAATAATATTCAAATAAATTCAATTTGTCATCTCGTTTTTCAATATCTAATTCAATTTCAAGGTTATATCAAGATTAATGTTTATTTTACTCTCTAGATTATATCAAGGTCAATGTCGACATTTGTTTCTCGGAAAAAATCAATACTTTCGCGTCTGCGCACATCTCACAATTTACGAGGTATTGCACAAGGTCAGTTCCGCTCCTCAGTCAGATAAGAATAACATGAATACTTATGAATAATTTCAAGTTAGAAATATAGTCGAGCATAAAAAGTCGTATGAAACTTGACTATAATGGTACTTAGGACGCTCGTATGAAAATTATGAAACTCGCTTGCGTTCGTTTCATAAACATACTCGTGTCTTAATTACTACCATTATAGGCTCGTTACATAATGTACTATTATAGGCCTATATTCATTTTATGAAAAAATACCAAGAACGAAAGTTGTTGGAGATATCTAACTAAAACTTATGACTGTAATCTCTCAAAAGTATTGATTTATGTACAGAATGTGGCAAAAAATAACACTTTTTTAAATGGCATCCTATATTAAATTTTATATATTTCGAATCTTCATTCCTACAATCACAGCTTACACAGGATGGTGTTTTACACTCCGTTGTCTTTCAGCAAGATGGTGCTCCACCCCACTTCGCTATGGTTTTTTTATTGGGTTATTTTACGACGCTGTATCAACATCCAGGTTATTTAGCATCTGAATGATATGAAGGTGATAATGCCGGTGAAATGAGTCCGGGGTCCAGCACCGAAAGTTACCCAGCATTTGCTCGTATTGGGTTGAGAGAAAACCCCGGAAAAAACCTCAACCAGGTAACTTGCCCCGACCGGGATTCGAACCCGGGCCACCTGGTTTCGCGGCCAGACGCGCTGACCGTTACTCCACAGGTGTGGACAACGCTATGGTTGTGTGTGACTACCGGAATGAAACCTTTCCGGATCAATGGATCGGCAGAGCTGCGCCAAGACTGTGGACACCACGTTCACCAGACTTAATCCTAAATT
The DNA here is from genome assembly GCF_040183065.1 of Periplaneta americana. Lineage (NCBI taxonomy): Eukaryota > Metazoa > Arthropoda > Insecta > Blattodea > Blattidae > Periplaneta > Periplaneta americana. The sequence continues at coordinate 184,857,759 of NC_091121.1, read as the reverse complement.
TTTTTGCTTGGGATTTTATTAAGTCCCATATGTACAAGACAAAGATTCGTGACCTTCCTCATTTACGGCAACGCAATTACGAAGCATTAGCAGCTATTACACCACGCAAGCTTCGTAATGCTTTTAGAGCGATAGTGAAAGGATCGTAGCAGTGCTTCGATATGGATGGGGTGGCAGATTGAACTGTGCATGGACTTCTGACAAATAACATATGTAACAATCATTAATGTTGGACCATGCTTTCAACAAAATGAACCGAGACTTTTGGACCACCCTGTATTATGGAGCAATTTAAAATTACACCAATCATTGCTATACCACTGATTAAAAATTCAATACATATTCGAAACAGAAATGTGTTTGTAAGCCAGAATAACAATTGTAATTTTTTACCTGTAGGTTGCCGAATAAACTTGCGAACTGCACGGTTTTCTTGGGGTCCATTTCCTTCATTATTTTCAGTAATCCACCAGAGAACAGGACCTCTAATTTGAAGTCAAATATTAATAACCGCATCGTCAGTATACTCATTGCTGCTGCTCTGTCGTCCTCTGTTTGGAACCCCCATGGCACCAGCGCGGTCCCACTCTGAGAAATTGCATTGTGAAATAGCCCTGGAATAGGATAAAGTAAGTGCACAAATGTAATACTTAGTCATCTGTTCGAAGACATGTTTCAGCCTCACAAATGACATCAAAAAAGACATCACTTATGATTCATGAGGCAACTAAGTCAGGAGATAATGGGGAATGGTGGCAAGTTCTTTTCCCCCTCCATTGGTTACAATGATGACTAGATACATAGTACACTAATCAGACTTCAGATAATAACAATAATAATAATAATAATAATAATAATAATAATAATAATAATAACGGCTGTTAATATTATGAGACTTGAATGTAATATAGCGTTCCTGTGGATAGGTTACAAGCCTGTCGCACAGCAGTCCAGAGAATTTAATATTCCAACCCACTTAGCTTTTATTGATTTCATAAAAGCTTGTGATAGAGTTGATAGAAATAAACTTTTAGAGATTTTACGCTATGATAATGTGCCATACCAAATCATTCTCTCCATTTATAATTTATACAGGGATATCATTTTATTTTTACTAACATTTTTAATATTAACCTTGTTATACTTTTCTATTAACGATTGAAACAGGAAACACCGTTTGCTACCCCTTCCACGACTGGAGTTCGATGATACTGGCGTAAAATACAAATCACTTTACTAGGTATAGGGAGGGAAGAAAAGTAGTTCATCCATTTATGTAAACTAGAAAATATCGCAATTTTGAGTTTGATAATTTTCATTAGGTTTTTGTTTAATCAAAATACAGTACAGTATTAACAATGAGTGTTTTTACTCACGAATTGAGCTATCCATTCAGACGTATTCATTATGCAGTGTATATTATACTGTCTACAGCACATTAGCGTACAATATAGAGAATGAAGTTAAATTGAAAAATAATCATAATATGGATATTTAAACACAATTTTTGAAAATGGTGGCCGTTCATTTCGATAGAGGCTTCAGTTCTTTTGTGCATATTATCGCACTATAGACTATTGCACCTAATTCCAATTACCAGTTTCGTCCTTCGTACGAGTAAATCATGTTGAAATAATTGTGTACCTACTCTATAAAAGAGTACCTTACGTACTGTAAATTCAATCTTCACTTCGGCCCGATCCGAAAACATAAAATTACTCAGAAATGCTATCTACTGTCCGTCCAAGTGGTTTTGTCGCAGGGTCGTAGAAAGGGGAGGGGATCAGGTGACAGTTAATTACTTAACGAGGCCCTTTTATTTAAGTTATTTTAAACAGTTGTATATTATTACGTAGACGTCCAATTCCTAACAGAAATTAATGTTTTCAGAAAAGAGCTAAGAAAGCCCAGCCACTAGCCTTTACAGAGGGGCGAACAGAAGCAGGTGGGGGGAAACCGGGATGCGACGTAGGCAAACGGACGACAGTACCTGTACGAAAATATGATTCAATATTGAAAGCTCTTTCGTCACTGGAAAACGCGAATATATTTCTGGAGCGTACTATACTCACTAACTCAGTACTGCTTACGCGCCCTCGGCTCTGTGTCGTGAACGGTTATAAGTTTACTAGTAGAGGGGGTGGGAGTGAAGTACATTCAAAAACTTAGGTACAATAAAAATTGAAGTAAAAATAAAATGATGTCACTGTATGAACAAAATGAAATTGCCATAAGAACTGAACGCGGAACTACTAGCTGGACTTCCATCAACCAAGGTGTTAGACAAGAGTGCGGTCTTTCCCCTCTTGTTTATTATATATATGAACCATATTTTTATACATTTGGAGGCAAAGTCATCACGCTGGAATTCAAATTAATCGAAACACAGTTCTCGATACACTAATGTTTGCCGACGATCAGGTTATTATCGCTCAAACAGAGGATGCTTTACAGAGAGCCATTTATAATTTGCAAATAATCGCCTCTGATTTCAATATGGAAATCTCAAAAGAGAAAACAAAAGTCATGGCATTTTCGGGAGAGAACCCAATTCCAAGTAAGATCATGATAAATAATACTTTAATTGAACGTGTTAATTCATTTAATTATTTAGGTTATAACCTCTCTTACATCACTGATGAAGATATGTCGAACAAAATATCTAAATTTAAAAATCACTGGCGTCATTAACGCCGTCTTCAAATCCTCCCATGTTCAGAAACATACAAGGCTGAAGGTATATAAAACACTAGCTCGACCGGTCCTCACTTACGGTAGCGAGGCATGGACCATCAGAAAAGCTGATGAGCAAATACTGACGACAGCGGAAATGAGGTTCATGCGACGAACAGCGGGATGCTCTTTGCTGGAACACCGTAAAAATGTGGACATATTGCAGGAACTCAAAATTGATCCTATAGTTAATTTTGTTCAACAATATCGACTTCAGTGGAAAAAACATGTCGAAAGGATGGATCGCACTAGATGGCCTAAACAGATTCTTACTTATGTACCAAGAGGAAAGAGGAAATTGGGAAGACCACGCAAGCGCTGGCATGAGACCGTAACAAATCCTGTAGGGTCTAATACGTGAGGGATATGATGATGATAATGATAATAATAATAATAATAATAATAATAATAATAATAATAATAATAATAATAATAATTTATTGCTAGAACAAATGAGTGTAAGGTCCAACGCCGAAAGTTTTACCCAGCATTTACACTTATTAGGTTGAGGGAAAACCCCAGAAAAACCTCAACCAGGTAACTTGTCCCGACCAGGATTTGAACCTGGGCCCGCTTGTTTCACGGTCACACATGTTAACCGTTACTCCACAGTGGTGAACTCTAATATGGTAAATGATAGAAGTGCAGTAGAACCAGGGACCCCTCTTCCTCTATAAACGCTACATCAGACAAAATGTAACACAGATCCTCTTCTGCCTCATGCTTCGGCGGGAAGTGCTGCATCATGTACTGGTACTTGCTTACCTTTGGCCAGCGGAGATAGGGTAAGAAGATGCACGCACACTGCTCCGGAACTCTGACCGAAAATTGTCACTCTGTTGGGATCTCCTCCGAACTGTGCTATGTTTTCTTGAACCCATTTCAGAGCCAGTATTTGGTCCTTCAATCCAGCATTTCCAGGAGCTTCTTTCGTTTTTAAGTTCAGAAAACCTGATGGAAGAAAACATATATTAACCTTGTGTTTGCACTACATATACTCTTCGAATTATACAAAATTATAACTCGTTGTACATGGTGGGCACAAAGTTTACTTCGATACGCATTTAAACTGGAATTACCAAGTAACTCATATTACCAAAAAAAGTGCTTTCCATACTACATTCCTTAAACAGCATTCGAAAATTTCTCCCACCATCACTAAAAAAAAAAAAAAAATTCTAGTGGAAAAACTTTGATTATTGTGTGACCTCAATGTCAACCAGTCGTAATGATTACAGCGTGTTCATAATTCTTGTGCTCGTTTCGTCTGCGATGTCCGTCACGCTGACCACATTACCCCATCCTTCCAAACTCTAAACTGGCTACGGCTTAACGAACGTAGAAATTTTCATTCCATAGTTCTCCTTTTCCGAGTTCTTCACACTTCTACATCTACATACCTTGCCCACACAACTATTTTTGCTTATAACTTTCGAATCAGTCATTTCCGGACCATGGTTCCTTATCTCAAATTAATACAGGGACATCATTTTATTTTTACTTCAATTTTTATTGTACCTGAGATTTTTAATGTACTTCACTCCCACCCCTTCTACTAATGAAGTTAAACCGTCCTCCACCAGATCCAAGACCGCATATACAGTCATAGTAGCCTTACGGTCATAATAAACAGTACGTTCCAAAAATATGTTGTCGTTTTCCAGTGACGAAAGAGCTTTCAATATTGAATTATTTTCGCACAGGTACTGTCGTCCATTTGCCTACGTCGTATCCCTGTTTCCCCCACCAGCTTTTATTCGCCACCTAGTGGCTGGGCTGTCTTAGCTCTTTTCTGAGAACATCAATTTCTGTTAGGAATTTGACGTCTACGTAATATTATAGCCATACAACTGTTTAAAATAACTTAAATAAAAGGGCCTCGTTAAGTAATTAACTGTCACGTGATTTCCTCCCTTTCTACGACCCTACGACATAACCACTTGGACGGACAGTAGATAGCATGTCTGAGTAATTTTATTTTTTCGGAACAGGCAGAAGTGAAGATTGAATTTACAGTACGTAAGGTACTCTTTTAAAGAGTAGGTACAGAATTATTTCAACATGAGTTACTAGTACGAAGAACGAAACTGGTAATTGGGATTAAGTACAATAGTCTATAGTGCAATAATATGCACATTAGAACTGAAGCCTGTATCGAAATGAACGGCCACCATTAAAAAAAAATGTGTTTAAATATCCATATTACGATTATTTTTCAATTTAACTTCATTCTCTAAATTGTACGCTAATGTGCTGTAGACAGTATAATATACACTGCATAATAAATACGTCCGCATGGACAGCTCAGTTCGTGAGTAAAAACACTCATTGTTAATACTGTACTGTATTTTGATTAAACAAAAACCTAATGAAAATGAGCAAACTCAAAAGCACAATATTTCCTAGTTTACGTAAATGGATGAACTACTTTTCTTCCCTCCTATACCTAGTAAAGTGATTTGTTTATATATTACGTCAGTATCATCGAACTCCAGTCGCGGAAAGGAGTAGCAAACGGCGTTGATCCAGAGGTATAGCCAAGTTAATATTGAAAATGTTAGTAAAAGTAAAATGATGTCCCTGTACATGTGCCCTTCGCCACCATCCCTGAAAGTTTGTAAAACCACATCGGAAACACCCTGTATAGCGAATTTTCGGCCTCATCTCCCCAAAATCAAATACCAACACGCTATCGCAAATTCCTATAATAATAATAATAATAATAATAATAATAATAATAATAATAATAATAATAATGATCCGAGGCACTAGAGCCCATGAAGGACCATGACCAACCAGCCGGCTGCTGGCCTCACGTCCACATGCCGAAGCAGAGGTGGACGATCATTCAACCAGGATGGGGGTGTCGTGTGGTTAGTACGATGATCCCCCCAACCGTTATAGCTGGCTTTCCTAACCGGATTTCGGTACGTATCGTAGCTCCCCAAGTGCATCACGATGCTGCGTGGCCACCGGTCCCATACACTGGCCGAGATTTCATGAGAAAATTTCTTCCCCCATTGAGGATTCGATCCAGAGCGCATTCCGTAACTCAAGTCCTTTAAGTGTGCTTAAATGCGACAGGCTAATGTCAGTAGTTGTATCAAGTTTTAAAATATAAATATTTATGACTTACCATACAATAAATATAAAAAGAAAAAGTTATGTTTTATAACCAAAGCTCGGAACTTGGGGACGTGTGTCGTGTGCATGAGTAAGGTTACAGGTACAACGTATACAAAGCTCACGCTGTAAGCGCTCAAGGACAGTCGTATGTACTAAGAAAGTGGTCACATCTACGCACGAGGAAACTGTGTCATGTTGAAGCCAGTGACAGTCAGAGAATTACAAATAAACGGTCTGTTAGAGGAATTAGAAAATACGTGTTATTCGAATGGGTATTATAGAAGTTTGAAAATACATTTTTTAAATTTTAGGTACAGAATTTCGTGGAGAAATTCGGAGGAGATACATTATTTTCTACGAATGGAGAGTTTATATTTTGTAAGTTGTGCCACACACAAACTAAAGGCTGGAAGCGGCATTCATTGAAAGACATTGCAGTCCCTTAAATTGTTGGAAAATTTGTCCATAGCCATGGATCAAGTCGTAGAGTGATCTGCCCTAGTAGTGACACACAAATTGAAAACTATTTTCGAGAAAAATTTAGGATATACTTATCTTTCTCAGATAAGAGATCAGCTAGCAACTGCTGAAAATCGAACAAAACAGTGACAGTTAAAACATTTATTTTAAGTTTGCTCCCGTCATTTCATGTGACGTGGAAATAAGTTTTTCTCGTTTCAAATCATGTTTAACTCACTGACGAAGAAGTTATGGATTCGAAAATCTTCGAATGTGAGTAGTCATACACTGTAATATAATGTACAGAGCTGTACAGTAAATTTGATATATTGCTGATGTTTATTTTATTATATATCTGCTATAAAATTACGTGTTTCAACCTACCACAATACTATCAATATGTTGCTTCAGCCAGAAACCACTTTTATAGCAGACCTGACAGTACCTCCGTGCTGGAAGCGGGAGTTTGTTGACATTGAAGTCCGTCGCTTAGCCACGCGCAAAGACACAAATCCCCAAGTTCCGAGCTTTATTTATAACATTTGTTCTAAATTTATTTATAGATTCAAACGTTTTCGCCCTCCTGAGGCATCATCAGGCAATATATAACAATACCAAATATAAACTATTAACATTATTTTGCATATGGAAATGTGTATTATACAACTGCGAATACGAAGATAAACTCAAAAGTGGGTTGTTGCCATCATATCCTCAATTAATATTAAGAATGACTTGCGTATGTGTGACAACTCTGATAACATTGCAAGTCATTCTTAAAATATAATCGAGGATATGATGACAACAACCCACTCTTTTGTTAATGTTTTATATTTCATATAGGCCTATTTGACATTGTTATGTATTGCCTGATGATGCCCCAGGAGGGTGAAAACGTTTGCATCTACAGAGTGTTTCCGAATTGGTGTTACAAACTTTCAGGGATGATGGCGAAGGGCACATGTATCAATTTGAGATAAGGAACCCTGGTCCGGAAATGACCGAGTCGAAAGTTATAAGCAAAAATATGTGTGTGCAAATGGAATTGTAATTTGGCACCACGTGCCCTCCTTCCCTTAACTTTTGGAACAGTCATGGAAAAATGATATGGGTCGGATGTCTCCTACGTGGGTACTTGCCCCGATACAATCTGTGAGCTTGTCTACTGTTCCCATTGGCTCATCCGTATTCGAAAATCAGGTCTGCTTATTCCGCTCTCGTGTACTCCTCCATTTCACTAGGACTGATCGACTGGACACTGCAACTTCTCCAGGCCCACGTACCCACGTAGGAGACATCCGGCCCATACCATTTTTTCCACGACTGTTCCAAACGTTAAGGGAAGGAGGGCACGTGGTGCCAAATTACAATTCCATTTGCACACAACTATTTTTGCTTATAACTTTCGACTCGGTCATTTCCGGATCAGGGTTCCTGATCTCAAATTGATATATGAAGACCTCCCTCAAAGAACGTTGTATATCAACGGCTTTTGCATATGATATACAACGTTCTTTGAGGGAGGTCTTCATAATTATGTACCCTTCGTCATCATCCCTGAAAGTTTGTAACACCAATTCGGAAATACCCTGTATAAATAAATTTAGAACAAATGTTATAAAATATAACTTCTTTTTGTATTTATTGTATGGTAAGTCATAAAGATTGATATTTTAAAACTTGATATAAGTATAGGCCTACATGTATATAGCTTATCTGAAAATCAACATAAATTGTAAATCATGTCAGTACATTTACTAGCATGTAAAAGAATTCCTGAGGGACAAAATTCTGGCACACTGGCGACGCTGATATAACCTCGGCAGTTGCGAACGTCGTTAAATAAAACATAATTTACAATTTATCATCAATTATACCGACGCTAGATAACCAAGTAGTTATAAAGTGTCGTTAAATAACGAACTAAACCTTAGGTTTTCCAGATCTAATTTTTCAATACTTAGAATTTTCACGAGAAGGAAGAACGGTATTCAGTATTTTTTTGTAAGAATGAGAAAATAAAATGATTTCGAAGAATAAGTCCAAAAATATTGGGAGGGGAGAATTATGTGTAGGGGAAATTACTCAAGTAAATACAGTACTTATCTCGTAGAGATGTCTTCCCAGCTCACAGGGCCCTGTACGAGTAAACAATCACTCTGAGTGGTTTTTTCAAGTCACTAGGCCCTACATTCCTGCTTACACCATTTTTCTCAGCTTGCTCTTGGGGACTCCCCACAGCTTGAGTTTGCCTAGTGCATCCTGTTGGTATCAGAGGATAAAATATTACGCCTGATATGCATCGGTTAACAGGTTTTCAGGGACAGCCAGCTACCTGTGTTATCTTTACTGATACATTGGTCTCTCTTTCGGTCCCAGAAAGGATGGGAGTTCCCTGTAACGCTACAGCGCTTTTACAGAAAAACAAAACAAGAATTAGAAAAAAAAAAAACTGCTGCCACTTTAACAACTTCCATATTTGTTTCCTTGTTTTTTCCTCAACAATTCTTGTTTCTTTTTTGTCGATAAAGTAAGACACGTGTAGTGTGAAATCAGCTTGTTTTCCACATGTTCACTTGACAGCCAACAATTAGCCATGCCCTTGTGATAGTGTATATCTTATCACTTCTAAGCTGCATCTAATATTAGCACATCTTAAACTAAGATACATGCAATTGGCTTATACGTAGTTGAAAATACAAAATATTTTCAAACTCAGTTGGATGTTTGTAAGGTAGAATGAAACAATAGAGGGGAATTCAATGTTCGTGATAGAAATTGGTTCAAAATGAACGTATTCGGCAGTGATATCAAAGCAAGCGCATTTTTCTGACCTTGACGTCGTGCGCGGGCATCAAGCGCTAAGTATGGAAAGAGGAAGGGTTGTGTATATGAATAAGCAGCCTGTTGGATTAAGAAAACAGTGGTGCACAAACTTCAAACAGAACGTGAAATTTTATGGCGTTATTTTTATATGGCTTCTTTCTGTTTAATATTATATATACTGTCTGTAAAACAAAAGTATAATATCAATTTCTTAATATTGTGTTTTAAACGTTAATAACATAATGAAGAGTTAAGAAGGAATATTCACATAAATTCCATAGCAGTACAACTATACTGTACTAAATGGATGAAACACATCATTCATAAAGAAAGTGATATTCCAAAGAAAGAGATTGAGTATGACATGAGAAGTTGGAATTAATATTGATGGTACATTTAGCAATATAAAAGTAATCAATAAACTAATCAAAACAATATTACAGTACAAAGCAAAGTTACCTAGGTACTGTATCTGTTTTAAGTGTAACTAATATTGCATAACAAAACTCTTATCGCATTATGCTTTTAAGGTGATATTGGTGAGCAACTTCCTATCATCAGAATATTAAATTATTTTCTCGAAATCTGCTGAAGCTATAGAGCTGACATTTTTACAACACATGGGCACGTATCTTTTGCTTATGATGTAACAGTAGTTGCTTTGTTAATTCATTTCCTTACAAACAATTTCCATGCGAATATTTTCAAAATTTTCAATACACTATCTTCAGTAATATGTATTTACGGTATATTAGATTTACGAAAACATTCTGTAAGGCTACTACATAAATAGGCCTATATCTGAAAATTTCACTTATCTATAAAACAGAAGTTGAGAAAATATTTCTTTTGAATAAAAATTCAAACTTGTGAAAAATGAGCATTAAAATTAAAACTTACATTCTTATAATGCACTTATACTTCTCAGACAAATCTAAAAATTAACATGGATACAGTTTTAATAAGTTCTCTTCAGTTTATCCATTGAATCAGTGCTGGCCATCCCTGAATATAGTTCGACCAAGCGGCATATACCACCTCTTTTGTCTGTTTCTTTCCTTTCCGCTGTAAAGCGCTCAGGCTCTCCTGGGCTCTAAAGCGCGCGCTTGCTCCTATGGGCATCAATTGAAATGACTGGTACGGAGTTGGTCGTAGGTAGATTCCTGCGTTTGTTTACCTAGAGTTACCAAACAACCCGCAACAATATAGATGGGTATGAGGTAGCCTATAGATCAGTGATACTGAATGGCACACCGTTCAGGACTGCTGTTCAGTGAATAAGGCAATCAACGTGCCGAAACAAAACAAGAAATAGTAGTCAGTGTAAATAATTTTATTTTTGCTGTGATTCATCATATTATTTTAATTTCCACCATTTATTTATTTAATTCTTTATTTAGTCATTCACTATTTAATTAATTAACCTTTTCTATGTGTACATACACAGGGCTGTGTCCAGTTCACGTGAAAAACATGTATTCATAACACAGGACTGCGATGAAAAAACTTAAAAAAAAAAATTAGCACTCTTTTATGTATTTTTGTGTGCTGAAGCCAGAAATGACATAAAAATGGACATCACCAGGCTTCGAGACTTCGGACCCAATAGAGCAGTTCAGTGGGAAATCCGCCTAACGGCGTACTGAGTATAGTGGTAAAGCGTACAGTGGGTGGGGGTACTGTAGAATGAATGCCAACAAATACGCAAAGGAAAACGCTCTGGATTTGAAGGTTCTGACGAATAATTTGGTTTTCATACAAACCCATTTTCAAACTGTGTCAAACTATTACACGATTAGAAAAGTCAGAGCAAGAGATGCCGGAAGCCCTCAAATTAATTGAGGAAATGACACAGAGAATTAATGAGACACCAAGTACAGGTTATTAAGCAAGAGTGGAAATCAGTTTTGTGTAAAAATAACAGATATGGAACATTGTCTGATATAAACAGCAAATTAGTAGACATTTATTTTTTTATTTTACTTGGTTATTTAACGACGCTGTATCAACTACGAGGTTATTTAGCTTCGATGGGATTGGTGATAGCGAGATGATATTGGGCGAGATAAGGCCGAGGATTTGCCATAGATTACCTGACATTTGCCTTATGGTTGGGGAAAACCTCGGAAAAAACCCAACCAAGTAATCAGCTCAAGCGGGAATCGAACCCGCTCCCGAACACAACTCCGGATCGGTAGGCAAGCGCCTTAGCCGACTGAGCTACGCCGGTGGCTTTAGTAGACATGGAGTCACTCGAGAATACAGGATCTGTCTCTTAGAGACTGCAATGATGTTAGGTTTTTTCGTTTTGCTCCTATCACGTCATGCGAAGGTTTACGTTGAACACGTTTCGAGATACAATCCAACAACTTAACTTGGATCGGTGTCGAGTAGAGTTCCCGGGTAGCTCAGTTGGGAGAGCGTTGGTACGTTTAACCAAAGGTCCCGGGTTCGATACCCGGCCCCGGAACAGTTTTTCCCTAGAAATTATTCAAATTAACTTTACAGGGAATTATTCCTGAAAGCTTAATTTGCATAATACACGTCACTGTACGTAACAGAAAACCACAATTTAAAGTCACACAGAGTTAGTGTGCACTCAAATGTTGGTTGCTTGACGGTTGTCAGCCCACTTTGAGGTCTGTGGATATAGAGGGAAAAATTGGATCGGTGTCGGGTAGAGTTCCCGGGTAGCTCAGTTGGGAGAGCGTTGGTACGTTTAACCAAAGGCCCCCGGGTTCGATACCCGGCCCCGGAACAATGTTTCCCTCGAAATTGTTCAAATTATTCAACTTAACTTAAGTTTGTAACCGATATAATATTCTTTTTTTTTTTAGATAATCGAATGATGTTATCGATACAAGCCTGCTGATGCACCCATTGTATTCTAGATGGCTGTGAGTTGCCAAGGATACTTGTTTACTTAAGGAGAACATTTTGAACTTTGTTATGAGTTTCTGAATTGATTAAAGTTGCAACACTTGCTACCAAGCTGACAATATCTAACAGATGTTTCATTATGTTCTTTCATTAATAACTAACGGTCTTACTAATAAAAACCCTATATACAGACGTTTAACTGTCGTAGACTTATACAATGAGTAGCTCGTTTGTAAGTCGTGTGTAAATTCCTTACTAATAATCACTACATACGTCGTGTATAACAGTATAACTGTTACACAGCTACGTCATAGTTTCGTCATTACTTCGTTACGAAAGGTAATAGAATATCTGAGGTTCTCTATTGCATCCGGTAGAGCGCTCTAGAGTGGCGTGTTAAGTATCGATAGTACAACTGGCTCTAATCGATTACCATACCATATTTTGGTCAAAGAGTACAAGCTACAGTAATATTATTCTAATTATTCTGTGCTCTTTGGTTTGTTCTTCTTTGGTTACTAGGCAACCATCATCACAAAATGACAGTCGATACGAACAGCTGTTAGAGGGGCGGCCATTTTTTTCGCTATATACAACGCTTAAACAAGGGGTTTCGTGTATATAACTACTGCAAAGCAATTCCCATTGTATAGTTACAGCCTGGTTATAAGACCATAGCTTATTCACGGTTTATTAGTAACGTTTTCTATCTCAACTCTGCATAAGTCTCGTATAAGAACTATACACGATTTATTAGTAAGACTGTAAGAAAACTAAGCATTTTCGAACTTATGTTTATATGAACTTCTTTCTTGTTTAGGTGTGAGGAACATGCCCCCAAGGTTTGTCAAAGTATTTCTGAAACAATATGTAAACTTCGTTATTATTGTTATTAAAATTAAAGTGGTATTCCTGTTGTTCACCGACTTACACAGCCAGGTACACGAATAAACTAAAACTTACCCTAGTACAAACCCTACTAATGCCGCACTTCGATTATTGTGACGTTTTGTTAAGTGACCTAAGTTCTGAACTGTCAGTCAAGTTACAGCGAGCTCAGAATATGTGTATCAGATACGTGTGCAACATCCGACGATATGATCACATATCACCGTCCTTCGCAAGTCTCTCGTGGCTCCGACTTAAAGAACGCAGAACTTTACACTCTTTGTCTTTACTCTTTCGAATTCTGCACACCTCAACACCAAATTACCTTTCGTCTCGTTTCTCTTATCTATACTCTAACCACGACGTAAATACCAGATCACTTATCTGTGGCACGCTAAATATACCTCTTCATAGAACATCTTGTTATTCCTCATCTTTTACAATATCCACCTCGCGTCAATGGAATTCCTTGTCACAAAGTATTAGGGGCTGCAAGACAACAAACACCTTTAAGAACAGCTTAAAAGATAACCTTATTAGCATTTCACTCCAATCATACTGATTTAAACTATCACTGACTACACTGTTGCTTTTTTTCTTTAGACATCATCCTGATTGTGCTGCATTTTCAAAATTGTCTCATAATAATCTCTTTCTATTATCTAATATAATTTGAAATATATTAACATTCTATGTATTTTAGTTTAATTCTGCTACACAGTTTATTTCAGTGTTTAATTAATAGTTCATAGTATTTTGTTGTTTAATTCGTAAATAACTCTTGTATATATGTAACTCTCATCTAAATCAAATTGTTGAATTCTTTGTAAGTTCATGCATATGTATATACACTTTCTGCTGGTTGTGTGGAAGAGAAGGCCTTACGGCCTTAACTCTGCCAGCTAAAATAAATCATTATTATTATTATTATTATTATTATTATTATTATTATTATTATTATTATTATTATTATTATAAACAGATGTAGACACATAGTACCGGCGCATGAGGGACGACCTCTTGGTTCAGTCAAGCGTGGACTGTTACCTGGCAACTTGTTCTGCTTACGAAGCTCGATGTACAATAAATTTGTATTCAAAGTAACCAAATGCAGGACAATACTGATAACACAGGGGAGGGAAAATAATGTGTGGTGTGTGGTTCCCTAATTATTCAACTATCTCGTGTAGTAATTCATTTCTATTTGAGACAGTTTTGACGAAATCGACTTTTGGCCGATTAGATAGAGCAAATACTGCACCGCGCGGCTACCATAACTGTGCGAGGAGTGCAACAGGATTTGCCACAGAGCTTGTGGTGGCAGACAAGCGTCCTATAACCACAGTCTAGTACAGTGGCTGCCAAACACCACGAAATTGTGACGTAATAGAAATGCAACCTGCACACCACTATCGCAGGGAGAGGGGTGGAGTGGGTATCTCCTCAGGTAATGCAGTGAATAACAGTGCAGAGACGGACTGTGAACAAAAAAAGCAATATAATATTCTTCTACTTATTAACTATACACATTTTTTTTTCATGTTAATTTTTATCCTCCTATTCATTATTTTTGTACTATTAATGAAATAATATAAATTTATTTTCTTATTTAACATAGAAAGAGCGTGTACTTTACATCAGCAGTAATTTGAAATTAGAAAAACGTACCAGACTGGTCACGAAGTTGTAAATTACACTACATACTTCAAAAAAACCTTGACGTATTTTACTCCGATTAAGACATAGAAGCCGATATTTTTTATTGTTTGTTTATTAATGAAATTTTCAAATTACACTCCTAAGTAGAAAAAAAAACGTGGAAGTATTTTATACCGATTAAAACATAGAAGCCAATACTTTTTATTGTTTATTTATTAATAAAATATACAAATTACACCACATACGTCGAAAAAATGTCGAAGTATTTTACCCCGATTAAAACATAGAAGCCGTTACTTTTGTATTGTTCTTTTATTATTCAAGTTACAGGTAAGGGCGTGGTAGTCTTCATAATAAGAAAAATAATGACAACGTACATTGTTCTTCTATACTTCATTTTAAATTTTACAACAAATTAAGTATCTCATATTTTTGCCATCTGCACAAAGGAAATACTTTTCCTTCCATGCTCCTTAAAATTAAGTTTTTACTTACTATCTGTTTTGGAAAAGACATCGAAACATATTATCCTACACACCTGTAACAACATGCGTACGTCCGCTGCTGATAAATGTCTTTACTTATATCGAAGTGATGGCTGTAAACAGAGGGTGGGGTATGCTGCCATGGTTACGCTTGGGTGGAGGCAGGGGCATGTGTCGCGACACAGCTTTTGGCGATCACTGGTCTAGTATACACAGTCACGAAGCTCAATACGTAGTAAATATGCATTCAAAGATAGTTGCTAACCACTAGGATCGCTAATATCGCCTAATTACAGACAATGCGAAATAGTACCGGCACAGTCTATTGTTCCTAGCACCCTCACAACTCAAGCTTCGTGACTGTATATACTAGACTGTGGTATAACGAGGACTCTCTACTTCAGCGGTGACCAGAACGGGTGTCGTGATTACATCGTGTATTCAAACGGGTATGAGGAGTATCCTGTACATTGCTGTGTGTTTCATTCACGTACTGAAGGCAAGCAGTGGCGGTATCAAGTCGCTCTACAAACTCTCTCTCTACAAGCAGTAAGAGGTGGTTTCGTAAAGAATGAGAAGGAGAACTTTTTTGTTGTTCTGTCGGACAAAATGTAATATGCAAATCAAGATTTCAGGTATAACTCCCTGTAAAGTTGATTTGAATAATTTCGAGGGAAAAATTGTTCCGGAGCCGGGTATCGAACCCGGGACCTTTGGTTTAACGTACCAACGCTCTACCACTGAGCTACTCGGGAACTCTAACCGACACCGATCCAATTTTTCCCTCTATATTATTCAAATCAACTTTACAGGGAGTTATACCTGAAATCTTGATTTGCATAATACACGTCACTGTTCGTTAACAGAAAGCCACAATTTAAGTCACACGGAGTTAGTGTGCACTCGAAGTTGGTTGCTTGACGGTTGTCAGCCCACTTTGAGGTCTGTGGATATAGAGGGAAAAATTGGTTCGGTGTCGGTTAGAGTTCCCGAGTAGCTCAGTGGTAGAGCGTTGGTACGTTAAACCAAAGGTCCCGGGTTCGATACCCGGCTCCGGAACAATTTTTCCCTCGAAATTATTCAAAATGTAATATGTTTACTTTGCTCAACGGTTCAATTAGGAGTATATAGAATCATTAATTACCACGTTGAATAATGTATTATTAATATTATTATTATTATTATTATGACTCGGCTAAATTGGAGAATATTCAAAGAAAATTTATTTCCTTGTGTTCTTATAGATTTTTACCAAATTCCGATGACTATAAATATGAGATTAACTGTAAATATTTTAACTGCTGCAGTTTATTTGCCAGACGTCAAGATCTTGATTATTTATTTTTTTGTAAAGTCATTAAGCGTGATATTGATTGTGAATCATTCATAAGCAATATCAGTCTTCGTATTCCCGCTAAGGGTTTAAGATTTCATAACATTTTTTTATAATAGAAATTCAAAATCTCTCTCCCCGATCTGCAGATGTATAAAATATGCTAATTTGCATGGATTAAGCTTGAATCCATTTAATGTGTAGTATACACCTTTAGTTTATCATGATGTATCCTTATTTGTTATTATTGTTAGATATTGATATTTATTTTCTTGCATTTGGTCAAAGATTAGTGATGACTATTATATTGTTTGTATTTCATCTCACTGCCATTTTCTATCATTCATGCTCATCATCATTTGTTGTTTTGTTTTGTTTCGTATCGTGCTAAACAGTAATTGGCCTTGTGCTGTTGTTTTGCACGTTAATATTATAAATAAATAAATAAATAAATAAATAAATAAATAAATAAATAAATAAATAAATAAATAAATAAATAAATAAATAAATAAATAAATAAATAAATAAATAAAATAAATAAATTATTACTGACCACTAAGTATGTGTTTCTATAATTCTTCTGTACGTGCATGAATATTGATATTTTTAGACCTTCTCCCTAGAAGGATAAAATTATTAGGTCTTATCTGAATTTTAATCTTCTTAATCTTTAGAAGAGGGTAACTATTTATTAGTTATTCATTTAATAATAATAGTGTAGAAAAACTGGTTCAATATTATGTGCCAACGAACTGTTTAACGCCAGGAATTGACATGCCTTAAATCATAGCCAGGAAGAGGAAGAGAGTTAAATGAATGTATGGAAGTCAGCTACCCAATGGGGTTTGAAATATCTCGTGCTCTAAAGCCTTTTAATAGAACAGAATTTCTCAAAAGAGTAATGATTAAAATAGCTTAAATAACTTGTCCATAAGAAGTTCTTAATTTTGAAAAACTACGAAAATTTCTCGACCAAGTATCGAGAGAAGAATTTAGAAAATTCCTGATTATATTCAAGAAGAAGGTTAAAAAAAAAAAAAGCAAGAAAAATCGTATAATATTCACTGGCTCTTGATGACAGTACTGACATTACTGATACAGCAAAGCTTGGGATTTTTATCCGCGGGATTGATCAAGATGTTAGTACAGGAACCACCACTGGTTGTAGTTTTCATGCAAAGTACCTTTCCTCCGTCTCCTTACTTCATAGCCTGTCTGTCGCATGTAATCACTGCAGCTCGAGTTTTGGTCACCGCTGCTCTAATTGTTTCATGCTCCATGGACATAGCATGATTGTTTTCAAAGTAATACAAGTATGTACAGGGTGAATTGTAAGTAATGTCATTAATTTCGGGGTGAGATATCTCAAATAAAAAAAATACAATTTTCCTTGTTTTTGCTTCCTTTACGAGATAAAAATTGCTTTATTTGAAACATTTCATAGCGTGTATTGAGAAAGCCATTGAATTAATTTCCAATATGCTCAGTCAATTTAAGAGAGCAGTGTATTATGATAATAAATGATTGGAAGAATTTTAGTTTTGTCTTTTAAATGTGCAGGAATTTTATCTGAACAAACGCAACATTTTAAAATTCCTTTACAGAACGAAAAGTTACATTTCTTCGGATCAAATTTTTGTACATTTAAATAACAAAAATTATTTTTTTCAGTAATTTATCTGTAGTAATGTCACGAGGGGTCTGAGATTTATCTGGGATATCTCAGACCTCGAGTGACATTTATTAGGACTATTTCGTGAATAAAATAAAAATGTAAATAATATATCCCTTAAATTCGATCACAAAATGTTAATAATTGTAGATTTACGAATACTTCACCTATTCAGACATTGTGAAGTTGAAATAGATGAATATCGATTACTGCAATAAAAAAATTCGATGTTATTATTCAGTAATGCCAATTGCGAAAAGCGAAATTCAGGTTTAACAATGTTAATCACATGTACTGCTCTTTTCTCTTATTATTATAACATAAATACATTTTCATTATCTGCTGAAATCACAGTTTAATTTACAATTTTATAATATAATTACAGTAACCTGATTAATACATTAATTAAATGAAGAATTGTTGAAAACGCAGTTATCAAATCTGAATGAAGGAATGCAATTTTTTTCAGATAGCCTACAATGGACATGGAATTAGAAGATGAAGATGTAGATGTTTAGGTTTGATATGCGATGATGTTACATAAATTTGAACATCTGACTTTCTATTAATTGTTTAATTTCATTCACAAAATACAAATTTTATAGGCTACAATTATACGTTATGTTACCTGTGGGAGCTGGACCATTGTCAGCTTATTTTACCGTTACAATCAGTGCTACACGAAAGCATATTTTATAGCTTGACAAACGCATTCTCGCTGTAGTGTGTAACGGAACTAAAGCTGCATCTACACAGTTCAATATTCCAATCGCGTATGCGTGCAATCTGGGAAGAATATTGAAAGAATCAAGTTTGAAAGGTACGTTCAATTAAGATGCATGAAGATTTTGTGTCTACATGGTACGCCGTTTTGAACGTCGTCTTCACTGCATAAATATATTAATTAATATTAAATATCAATCTTGCATTCATTGCTTTAAAGTTGAAAGAAAAGTTTAACCGTGTAGTTGCATCTTAATGTATTCATGATCATCAATTTACTGGGAAACAGTTGACGACAACGACTAAACAAAAGAACGACCATGCGATAAATTGATAGCGATAAATCTAGCTGCAAAAATTATCGCAAAGTGTGACTGTGATTGGTTGGAATTCAAAATTTCATTACACTTCATTGGTCGAAAATGGAATGACGTCATATAAACGAAATAGTCATCATAATACACTGCTCTCTTAAATTGACTGAGAATATTGGTAATCAATTCAATGGGTTTTCATTCATTCATTCATTCATTCATTCATTCATTCATTCATTCATTCATTCATTCATTCATTCATTCATTCATTCATTCATTCATTCATTCATTCATTCATTCATTTATTTTATTCCATAGATCTTACATGAGCAATGAAGCTTTAAGATGTGGAACCAAGTCAAAATTTTACAATATTGCAATTACAATTTTTATAAAATTTTATAGTTTTACAATTTAGTAATTTTCTACAATTTTTACAATTTTGTGCAATTTTTTTACAATATTTTGGCGAGATGTAGTGAGATGAGGTGAGGTCCGAGGATTCGCCAAAATATTACCCGGCATTTGCCTTTTGGTTGGGGAAAACCTCGTAAAAACCCAACCAGGTAATCAAATCAAAGGGAGGTAATGAAAACACGATATGAAATGTTTCATATAGAACAATTTTTATCTCGGAAAGGAAGCAAAAGTGAGCGAAATTGTATTAAACTTTTTTTTTGTTTGAAATATCTCAAAGAATAACTTCCTAACATTACTTACGGTTCACCCTGTATATGAATTAAGAAACTATGTTGATAGGATCTCACCTAATATCCCAAGTCGGTAGTTAATGGTGAC
Organism: Periplaneta americana; assembly: GCF_040183065.1. Classification (NCBI taxonomy): domain Eukaryota; kingdom Metazoa; phylum Arthropoda; class Insecta; order Blattodea; family Blattidae; genus Periplaneta; species Periplaneta americana. The sequence goes on along the minus strand of NC_091121.1, from coordinate 184,837,863 downwards.
CAAAACAACGCCCTCATCAATCAGATAGTCGGGGCCGGATTCATCTCTGTTGCCAGAGCCAATTATGAAAAATCCTCCATGTATCCAGACCATGACGGGTTTCAGATGAGTCTTATCGTGAGGAACAATCTGTTGAACAATGAATACTACAATGCACAAAGAAACGAATACAATCGCTATACTGTACTGTACATAATATTTTGGGGAAATTCTGCAGATAGTAAAAATATATTATTATTACAAAAAAGACCCATTAGAATAATAGCTGGAGCAAAGGCTAGAGAATCATGTAGATTATTTTAAAAAATCAGTCTCTAACCTTAACAAATCAATACATGTACTCTACAATAAATTTCCTCTTATGTAATAAAGAAAATTTTCCAACTAACTCAGCCATACATAGTATAAATACCCGCAGAAGGAATGTTTTTCATACTCCATCATCAAATTTATCATGCTTTCAAAGGGGAGTACGTTATATGGCGATAAAATTGTTCAATAGTCTTCCTGAAGACATTAAGAATCATAGCCAAAACCTGCATTATTTAAGGTAAAACTAAAAAAGTACTTAATATCTCACACTTTCTATTCTGTAGATGAATTCTTGACATTTCACAGTACTGTGTAAATATTATAATACTATTAAATGGTAAACATATTACACTGTATAAAATATTATTGTTATTAAGGTATTAATTCTGTACATATTTCATATTTGCATTTTATATGTATTGGATTTTATTGTTAAACGTAAGAATTGGACATGATCTTTATTCTATGCTATAAAGCAAATGTAAGAATATTATGGAACGAATAAATCTGTCTGTCTGTCTGTCTATCTATACAATAAATAAGTACATAGACAGATAAATAAATAAATAAATAAATAAATAAATAAATAAATAAATAAATAAATAAATAAATAAATAAATAAATAAATAAATAAATAAATAAATAAATAAATAAATAAGTAAGTAAGTAAATAAATAAATAAATAACATTTATTAGTATGAAAAAATGAAATAAAAAATAAACATAAATAATGAGACGGAGACGGTAAATTGCCTGCCCAGATACGTAAATTGCCTCCTGTTTGCCTGTCTAATTGAATCGCTGATTGTAAAAAGACATTGTCATAAAATATAAATTTCGTGAAAACATGAAAAAATATTATATCGGCTTAATGGATAGCTATAAATGGTTTTGAACTTAACTAATTATAGAATTCCTTGTTCTTGATAACATTCCAACGGTTCAGTTTCAAAATTGTATTACAAAAATCCCTACAAAAGTATTTTTAGTACATGCTCTGTAAAATAGTTGCTTTTCAGACTGTTATCAGTCCGAAAAATTGAACTTAAGCGGTTTAGGCCGCTCTTGTCGTCATGGCAACCTTTAAACAAAATGAACGCAGCTGACAGCAGCTCCGATTCAATGTTTCTGGCTCGGATTGAAATTTTCTCGGGACCATCACTCATATTTATATAAAATTAAACAAAGTCTTCGATAAATAAACTAGTTCGTATGCATTGTTGTTTAGAAACGAGCGCTCAGAATATGCACCGCCGTCTATATCCGTATCCGTACGTAGCCTACACGAGATTCGGATCCAGACGGCAGTGGCAATCGTGTTACCATCTTAACAGGGTTTTAATATGCCAACATTGTTTCATTATATTTATGAGAGGGCGGTGAGAATATGACAAATGACTGACTATGCTTTTTTTTTTTACTTATTTTATATTTACTTTCACTTTTTTTTTTCATTTAATTTAGAGAGCTTTTACTAAAAACTATTGTATGCATCACATATGCAAAACCTTTAGCGGACTTGATACATAAATAGCTATTTAAGACGTGGATTTAGGTTGTTTTCGCAATCGCTTCAAAGTAATTGGTATTTGATTAAAAATTTAACACACAAAGACAATATAATTATTACAGCATTAAAACACACATTGAAAATCATATGTAAACAATACGTGTTTCAGGACGTGCGATCCTATTTTCAGTGGTCATCTGTAAGAGAATAATCTCTTGATATAACGTTACTCAAAAATTACAATGTGAAATTAAAGTTTAATAATGCGTTTAGAATTGAAAACGGCCATAGTACGGAACGAATACTTACGACATACCAGCTGGTGTTCGCTGAGATGCGACGCCGGTGTGGGCAGATGACTGAATGTGGCGTGTGTTATGACTACGCTGGTCAAATTGCAAAGCAATACACAGATCAACGAGAATGTTATTGTCGATTGGAGCTTCATCATTTAAATTATGTTTATTTGTAATTTTGTCTTTATAAATCTCTATGGATTGTAGAATGTTTAAAGTTTGACCTTTACTTTGTACATATGGGCTATTCCATCTCAAATCGACCGAAATATAGACAAAATTGACCTTGCAATTTTTAAATACAATGAAACTTTTTCTGTCCGTTGACAACTGTGATACAATGCTTTGTGCAAAGTTTGAGGCATCAGAACTTCATAGTGTTTAAATTAAAAATATTTAAATTTATCGTATTTTCATAAAATTAGCAACTTTAAACTGTTGTGGCTCCGAAACCCTTTCACCCAATGATCAAAATCATGGTTTATTTTGATGCTGAGAAATTAAAGTTTATATTGACATGTAAACAGTTTTTCTTACTTTTTATGGAAATGGAGAAATTTAGATTTTTCTTCATTAAGACGCCTTAGCACACGAAAAAATATTTTAAAAATACATGGTTAGATTCCGCATTGAAAGTACAAATAAACACGTATTTTTTTACTGGTGCACCGTTGATAACAAAGTATTGAAAATATCCAATAAAGAAAATAAATAGTACGCGCGTGAACTAACCAGCTGACTGTGAGGCGGGAGCTAGCCAAGGCAAGTAAGGCCAGGAGACATAAACACGTGATGTTTCGTCTAGTAGCGCATAGCTGCGCTAGCTTTATCACAAGTTTTCATAAACACAGGAGTAAAATGACGCCCAACGCTCGCTTATCTTCAGCTCTCGGCCAGTGCATGCGGTACTGCGCCGTTCAAGTCTAGGCGTGTGAAAATAATGTATTTAATACCCTCGAAACTTAATGCCGAGCCACTAAGCAAACAATGCCGAATCCCTCTTAATAATGCAAGGTTTTTTCTCAATATTTTTACATTTTTACAAATTGGCAAAAAGCCTAAAAGTAAGTAAAATCAGATTATCTGTCTCTCTGTATACAATAAAAATAAGGATTACTTCTTAACATGACCTACCAAATGTCAGCTTCAAAATGAGCTCTCGTTCAATGTTCTGCAGTAAATGGTTCCAGAGTTCTGAGCGCTGAAAGAGGCTTGTTTTTATAAAATACGCTAAATTTGTCGCTCAAGAGTACGAAAATCGTTTGACTTTCGATAGTATATTTTTGAAAATGCACTGCCCTCAGCATCTTGTATAAATAGGGAAAAATTAGAGTATTAAAAATGCGAGATTTTTTACTGATCGATTTGATATGGAATAGCCCACATGCAAGATAGTCATATCTGATTCTATATTCGTAAAGAAATGTGTGTTTTAATACTGTAATAATTGTATTATATGTTAAATTTTTTAATAAATCTTAAATGGGCTTCAATTAAACCTTTGAAAGAAATTGGTGACCATTTGTTATGTACTTTTTTTTTTGTTCTATATTTTTTTTTTTTTTGTTTTCTGTTTTCCATTTGTTTCCTTTGTTTTACTTATACTAATACAAACACAACACCCATGCCCGAGGTGGGAATCGAACCTACAACCCTTCGGCCCAAGCGATAGAGACATGCTGTGCCCCTACCGCTTGAGCCATCCGGGCCGGCTGTACTAACTACACTTCGTATGTTGTAACAGCTGGCAAATATCTTTGTTTATATTATTTATTTTTGTAGCAACTGAACATAGACCATCATTATTTTTCTGTTCCAAACCCTTAAGATTAGGAACTTTCTTTATGTTCTTCACTATGGATTCTGGCATTTTAAGCAACATATCTTCTATATTCCGAAACATGTTTTATACTTTTTAGGAATACACACGCGTGAGCTTCTCCATTGTGTACACACAAACATGGCATGATGAGTCTTTCCTCGGTAAAAGATTCCGGATGATGTAGGAGAATATAATATTACAGACTAATTTCTCTCTTCTATTCATCTCAAATAAAAACTTTTTTCATAGCGAGAAACGCTTCGAACTTTTGCATGTAGTGAAAACACTCAGGGTATCGCGAATTTAGGTGTTATATGGGCTAACAATGGAATTTGTGTAACAGTATTACTAACCTTCGGTGTATAGACGTTGAGGAACAGACAATCTTCATCTCCGAAGTATGACCCATTGAAGGTTTCTTGTGGACAGACAGAACCCTCGGTGACGCAGTCCTTCACTCCATCCCACGGATCAGGTGGTAAAGGAGCCTGTAAGGCAGGGACGAGACGATATTAGCTCCCAATCACGGTAGAAGAGCTCGACCTTGATCACGAGCGCATAGCGCATCCACTACGTAGCGTCGTAACGTAGACAACAGGGATGTACATGCACATGCAGTGAATAAAGGCAGCAATTATTACTAAATTTCTGGCTATGTAATAGGGCTAATTTCTCAGTTATTTAATATACATGTACATATAGAAACAAATCGCAAAGGGGAGGGTTTTTTAGGAACAAAAAGAGAAATAGGAAAAGTTAATTGTATGTAAACCATTTTCTTGTTTAAAAGCAATTATTTATTATGTAAATACTTCACTTCATTAGTTAGGAGAAACTAATAGGGTCTACCTGCTCGACGTGTTTGATCTCTAAGTACTTTTGAGTATTTGTTGAAAAAATAATAATGACAATATTGATTGAAATAGAGAATACTGATTGTGTGATTGTGAAAATGTAGTCCTTACTCTCCAGTCGTCATTATGTAATGAGTTTTCTTAGAGTGATTTGTGAGATGCACGTAACACGAAAAAACAAATTGATTAAATTAAGATATTGAGAGCCATCGTAATTTTTGGGGGTCAATCATTTAAGGGGATATGTATGATTTTTAAAACTTCCACAATTTTAGGCCAAAATTTGTGAAATTTAAACTATATAAACAGATCTATAATAATATCATCTGTAGAAAATTTTGTGCAATTAAGTCTAATAGTTTTGAAATTATATTTTAAGTATATTTTATATTGACGTTACTAAAAAAGCTCCTTGCATCAAAGTTTTCAAAATGTTTAGTTCATGTTTGCTAAAAATCTTGAAAATAGTTATTGGACTAAAAGTGAATTAACATTTTGAGTTTAGTAATAATATAAGTTAAAATGCAATCAAAGATAAAATATTATTTCTAAATTAAAGAAACACGTAGTCTAATAAAAGTAAATATCCAGAAACAAGCAACAAATAAAACATCAACAATACATTTAAAATAAAGAAATAAAAGGAATCTAGATACAAATGTAAATTAATTTACTTTCGATGTCAATTCCGAAATCAGTCTATTTCTCTCTTCTCCTGAATAATGCCTATATTTTTTTCATGTTGCGTCTCATAATGCCGTTTTATGTTGCTTTTTTTGCAAATGATATATTTTTTACACAACAAACACTGGACTTCATCACCATGTTCGAAGCATAAATATTGTATCTTCCACTCTTCCTTGAAAGCTTTAAGCGCTTCCGTTCCGTCATGATGCGCTGTGTTCTAAGATCTGTACATCCTTTAGCAATGTTTACAGGTAAAAGAGCTCCGCGCGCGCGCAGCGGGCATAAAAGAGCTCTCGCTCGAAATTATTAGTCACCATCGCAAGACTGCTGTAAGGAAAGCAAAAAGGCCTAATTTCACTGAATGTCTTGTGTTCCGAGGAAGGGGTGATTAGTATTAACGACGCTTTCAATTGCACTGGTTATTCAATTACAGACAGACTTTTTCTTGTGCCCTCTATCGGAGACAGGGAGCGCTTGTGCCTCAAGTAGCTACTAGCGCATTGGCCTTTCATCTTAGTGGCCTGGATTCGAACTCCGATCAAGTCACGATGGAATTTATGGTGAACAAAGCAGACGTTGCAGAGGGTTTTCTCGGGGTACTCCCGTTTTCTCTATCATTCCACCAGTACTATCCACTTCATCAGCTGTTCCTCTCTTTCATCATCTCCGTTTCGTTCCCCGTTCGCGTCCGATTAGAGTCAGTTACGAGCCGGTATCGAACTTGGACCCCAGCGTAAGTGGTCACTAGTAAGGAGCGGATTCCTATGTAATTAAATATTTTTCTTGCTTGTGATAAAACGCAACTAACAAAGTTAAAAATTCCGAATGTCAAGTTTCAAGTTTAAAACCCGAATTTTATGTCACATAAAAACACACATTTTCACAAAAAAATTATGTAAATACATATTTTCAGGAAATCTATTATATACACATAAATCTTGAAGTTTTTTTACTTAAATAATTTTTTTACAAGAACTTATAAATATTTTAAAACTAAATCAATTATATCACCCAGAAATACGTTGTCTTTTTAAGAATTCTTGGTTGCTTCGTGTTCCTATGGGCTGTGTGGTGTATCCGTGATCCATTTTCGTAATAGTATCGCCTCAAGTTCTGAGAACTGCTAGGCAGCATATCAGTGTTATTATTAGAGAATAAATTAACATGGACAAGGAGAGATTTTGCAACACATAATTAGGAATGTTTATTGTTGTTGAAGATGACTTCATTCCGCGCTTTGTTTGTGAAACACAACGGATAAGAGCTCGGGTATAAACATTATTTAATTTAAACAAATCTCTAGCCTCTCGTTCATGCCTATGAAGTGAGGAAATACATCTTGTTGTGATTCCCTGTTATCGGACCATAAGCATAAGCTGCGTAGTGTAGACGTGGTGGCGTCGCTATAGGATGCTTTTCTCCGACATTGTCAGTCAGTAGCTAGAAACATTTTTTTACGTTAAGACGTGTGTATATTAGCCTCTTAAGATGCCTAAAATCAAATGAGTTTAAGATCGCGTCTACAGCAATATGTAGATGAATTTAAAAACATTTCTACTACCGACGGAAAAGTGTTATTTTGCCAACCATGTGGTAAATCAGTAAGTGCAGATCAGAGCTCTCAGGTAACCCTGGCAACAAGCACATCGCCGCTGCTTCACGTGTGCATTCACGGCAAAACAGTGGATATAAAAAATGTGCGAAGTTGCTCAAGTATTGGAGGGTGTGCCTGTAGGTGAAATTGACGGTGTTTGTGTTTGTGACATTCCTCTCTTTAAGGGGAATTGGACGTTGTCGCATGCAAAGTAATGGTAAAAATAGCCTATTTTCAAGCGGTCAGAATTGTAATACTATTTATCACAGCTCTTTCGTTTTTTTTAGTGATATATGTATACACATTAAGCTTTAAAATGAAAGAAGAATGGTTAATCTAGTGTAAATCTTAGCCTTAAATTAATTTTTGAATTTAATCATATTTTTTATATAAATTCACTACATACCTGTGATTAGGTACACTCTATTCACTTATCATAGCACACATTGAATTAAAATTTTGGCCACTTACTGCTAATAGATACTAAAACATACCCTACTAAAATTATTAAAATATCTGTAATATTATGGGCATACGGCTCATACTAATCTTCAATTCCTTTTTAATTTATTGACGGTGATGATTGCTATAAGCCCTATGCCCATAATATTATAGATACATGAATAATTTTAGTAGGGTATGTTTTAGTATCTATTAGCAGTAAGTGGTCAAATTTTCAATTCAATATGTGCTATAATAAGTGAATAGAATGTACCTAATTACAGACATGTAGTGGATTTATAAAAAAATTGTGTTCAATTAAAAAAATTAATTTAAGGATAAAGATTTACTCTAGAGATAACTATTCTTTTTCATTTCAAGATTAATGTATATACATATATCACTAAAAAAATAAAAGAGCTGTGATAAATAGTATTATATTTATGACTGCTTGAAGAGAGGCTATTTTTACCATTATTTTGCATGCGATAATGACCAACTCCCCTTAAATATGCACGTCTGACGTCCTGTGATGTGGAAAGATAGTTTTCACAGTATAAGTCGTTGTTCAGAGATAATCGGCATGCATTTGTGATGGAGAATTTGGAGATGACTTTGTTGTTCACTGCAATTCTCGGCCAACTACTAGCACTCAAGTGTGGTTGGTGAGTACCTAGTAACATTTTTTTTTCCAAGCTAAGTAAGGTATTTTTGTCATATTTAAAAAATATATATATATTTTTTTTATTTTTAGCAAATATTTTCGTACTTTTTAGCACATAAAAATAAATATATTTAAATTTTTAGCACATAAAAATCCGCTCCCTAGTCATTAGTTGCTGGTGGTAGTGCTATGTATAGTGGGCTCTCTTCTGGGTTCGTGGTACCTAGCTGAACCGAGGTTAAGCAACCGCAGCGATGCCTACGCGGAGAGGTAATCGAATTCTGCAGGCCATAGGAGAGTTCGGGCCCGCCGTAAGGGGATGTTAAATGTTATGTTTTATTTAACGACGCTCGCAACTGCAGAGGTTATATCAGCGTCGCCGATATGCCGGAATTTTGTCCCGCAGGAGTTCTCTTACATGCCAGTAAATCTACTGACATGAGCCTGTCGCATTTAAGCACATTTAAATGCCATCGACATGGATGAATATATAATAGGATGCGAAACTTACTGAGTTTCCCGTAACACAGACTAGAGGCGCTGTTGTAGAAATTAACCTTGCTGCCACCTGTTGGGGGGAAGGGCGTTATTACATGTAGCAGCGCACCAAGTAGCGAAAAGAGTAATTACTCCGTGCATTTAGCAGCGCACCTGGTGACGAAAATGTTAAACTGTGCAGAAAGTATTCCCTCCTACCCTCATCGATATTCAAAACTAACCCAATTTAAAATAAAACATTTACATTTTTATTCCTCACAGCATCTTCTACTCAAAATTCTTACCGGAGCCAACAAGAAGATAAAAGAGACGATCTATGTATTTTACACTACCCGATTAAAATATAACCAGACAGCAATATCTCGAACGGATAAATACAGAACTCTGGGTAATGTACCCAACACGTAGTTCTAATGTTCATCACCTACGACGTTGGGCGCTGATCATCTTATTGCAGCTCCCCGCCGCCAGATGGTGCTGACTGCAGTTTCGCATCCTATTATATATTTATCCATGCCATCGACCTGGCCCGGGATCGAACCCGCAACCTTGGGCATAGAAGGCTAGCGCTATACCAACTCGACAACCAGTTCTACCCTTAAGGGGATCTATAGAGCGGAAGAGTCTTAGGGCATGCACATTATTCCATTCCGAGTAGCACAATGGGCTCATCCAAGCGACCTGTGTGTGAGGGTGGTCTCTGCCCGTGCCCCTCCCCTTCAGTAGAGCTAGTATATTTTATTTATTTATTCATTTGTCGATGAACATAACAGGCAAAGCCCAATTACAATGTTCACGACTAACAAATTAATTTATAAAACATAAACAAGGAAAAGAAAACATACACTTATTAAAAACTGAAACAAAATAGAAATAAGAGAAAGAAAAAAAGAGAAATTGAAATAAGGTGTGAAAGTAGCTTCAAATTAACTAACAACAATATTATGTAAAATATGATAGCAAATAATTCTGAATCTAGAGAAATTCATATTGAAAATATCAACATTCGGATGAGGATGTAATTTATTGTATAACTGTAACATTTGGAAAACTGGGGAATTTTTGTGGGATTCAGTATTTGTCCTTGGTATGTAAAATAAATTTCGAGCTTTCGTTTTAAGCTTAGATGCATATAATGTTATATAATAAAATAAACCAACACAGTTCAACTTATTGTTAATAATTTTATAAAGGAAGTTTAAAGATTGACAATTTCGTCTAATTTTCAAACTAGTAAAATGGAAATGTGGAAGCATTGTAGCATAACTCTCATAGGTAGGATAATCATTATAAAGTCTGTAATATAACCATTTTAGAAATTTATTTTGAATTTTTTCTAGTAACAGAATATATTTGTTAGTAACTGGGTTCCAGATAACAGTAGAATACTCTAATTTAGATCGAACAATGGAATTATAATTATATATGAGGGTAACGGTTATTTTACGTGTAGAAAACCTACGATAAGGGTTTCTAATGGTATATCCATGTAGTCAATTGTGAAAAAAAAAAAACAGAAAATCTCTAGAGAAAATATCTACCACTCTCGATGCTAAGTCGGAGATGCATGTCCTGGCCTCATGGGGAGTAGAGAATATGAAGAAAAGACTGGACTGTTCCTCTTGAAGATGAGACAGCTTAAAATAGGGGCGTGGTTTCAAGTAGCTTTGGAGTGAGTAACAGTTGATGTATTTATTTTTCAGGACCGGTAATGTGAGTCCCGTATAATAGATTCTTTGGCACTACTTACCAGTAGTAGGAGAAAAGAGAAGGGAATAAACTAGTCTTTCAGTTGTCAGTACTGGAAATATAACCACGGCGGATTACCTGCTGAGAACACTTTGTTTAGAGCTGAATGATGAATCGTTATTGCACAGCTAGTAGCATTTCTGTGAGTGAAATGTTTTCATTAATATTAAGTACTTGTAAAATGACAGAAGCAAATCTTTACACATTCAACACTAAC